>NW_015151289.1:305925-312858 GCF_000732505.1 Cyprinodon variegatus | reverse complement strand
AAAATCTGATTTGGCTCACCTCAGGCTGCAGTGTGAACGTAGCCTTTGATAACCTGGATGAATAATTGTCAAAAACTGTAAACTAATACTTTGCTGATGCACCTTTTTGTTGAGCTAGCAATTGTAGTGGATCAAATTACTCTTACATGCAGTTCAGCCATACAATAATTTGTTGACCTTTCTTTGTATTGCCTTGCTAAAGTCATAGACTTTAGAGATGACTAACAAGGCCAACATAATCAAAGCTAATATTGCTGTAAGGAGTCGGTCGTCAAGGGCAGCTGTCTTTCAGGTTTTAGAGGTTTCCCTACTTCAGCACAGCTGATTATCTTTGATAGCTGATTAACAGGCTTTTTGCTGAACTGCAATAATTACAATCAATCAGCTTAAAGATAGGAAGTGACTTTTCTTCAAAATAGTAGCATAAAATCCTTCTCTTATGGTCTTATGGTCTTTTTTTTTTACACAGTATCATCAATGTATGTCTGTCACATTCATAACAAAATTAATAATACCGGTAGTACTCAATTGTATAGTAGTACATTGTGTTAGGAGCATCACGGTATGGTACCACCCTGGTATCACATCATGGTATCACACTGACTTGAAAACAAGGAACTGTTGGCTATGTCTCATACACTATCTATGAATATAAGATAAGATTCCTTTATTGCCATTGCATAAACTATACGCATTATGATCCAGGTGCACTTCATGACTGGTGTCTAGAAAAAAAAAAGATAAACACTATATCAAAACATAACTCCATAAACTTAATGGATTTGACCATGTTGCACAGTACCAGAGAACCCCATGCTCCCTCTTCAAAACCAGTTCGTAAATAAGTTGGTAGGGAGGTAAGTAAAATTTTATTATATAACATTTCAGCTTCAAGGCGTTTCAAAGTGCTTTACGTCATAAAAACATCAGAACAAGTGCAGTAAAAACATCAGGTGAGTACAAAAAAGATCATTAAAACATCAGAATCCTAACTCCAAATCATAAAAATCGTCAAACAGATAAGGATGATAATCATTGGGAGATGTGCATACATTTCAATTTGTATAAGATTTTTTTTTTTTAGTGCAGCTTTTCAGATGGATTTGATTGCAAGGCAAGTTTATTTATGTGTTACATTTCAGTAGAAATAAATTAAGCTCTAAAACAGAAGAAAAATAAAAGCAGAATAAAAGCAATTAATGATAAAAAATGTTATAAAAGCAGGTAGTAAAGCAAATAAAACAATGAGACCAGAGACTTAAACTGATGATACCTCAGTAAACAGTTAACTTTAAACAGTAAAAAGACATTCTAAACAATTGTCTTTTTTTTTTTTACTTTGACTTAACTTGACTACTAATCAAGGGCATCTCTAAACAGATGGGCATTATATAAAAACTGACAGCTGCTTCTCTGTTTTATCCTGAATCTGCACAATCTAATTATCTGTGCAGTTTGGACTCACCTGGTTCAGTGGCTGGGCATAGCAAATACATGACTTGTTGAGCCAATATCCCCCATCTCTGCTACTAGCTCCTAGCCAGACTATTGCAGATTTTTTTGGAAGGTTAATGAGATGGTTGATGACTTTGTGTGTAGTTAACTTCCACAAAAAGTGCCCACACATTCCCATACGGGTAGGGGAATACTGCTTTACAGTGTTAAGTTACTGCAGTGTTTTATTATTCCACCTGTGTTCTTGGATAAGAATTAAGTGGATATTGCTTTCAGGTCGAAATTGTTTTCCAGTTTTTTAGTACTTGCGTGCACCTTTATTTGCTACAGTATGTGTAGAGGCATTACAGAGTTTTCTTTTGATTCTGCCACCTGTGGCCAAAACACTTAACTGCAGCAGTCTTCTGCTCTTCTCTTCACTGTATTATTTTTAATGTTGCACTTACTGCAGAGTCTTCCATTATGTGTGTTTACACCTTAGTGTATCTACATCCTTCCACCTGCTTTTCACTTTGCTAATGAGACATATTAATTTCCCCACAGGGGGAATAATTAGAAATTCTATTCTATTCTATCTTTTTATTCTTTTTAGTATTCGATGTTGGGCTTTTGCCTCTGATCTTCCTCCCTATCACTCTTTAGGAAATAAATGTTAGGAAGAGAGAAAAGTATTGCTGAGTCTCCCTTTAATCTCCCAAAGTTTCCAACTGCCCAGTAGAGGGCGAAACACAGCAGTCAGGTCTTTTCTCCATCCTAAGTGTCCACCACACTCTCATGCCTTTAGTATTTCTTCTTAATTTAGTAATCTACTACTATCTACTACTGATAAACTGGAGATATTTTTGCACTTTCATGTTGCCTTTTAAAAATCATGGATTGATCAAACTATTTTTGTCATGTCTAGATGTAATCAAAATTACATATTTCGTATAGTTGCCAGTCTGCTAAGTCAGAGGTGGTTTATTAGCCTCAATAGACCTTTTGTCAGCCCAAACTGTCCCCTCGTCATTCCTCCTTCCTCTGCCATTTCCCGCCGTTTAAATCCAACAGCATTTTGATTCATTAGCCAAAACTAATACCCTCACACACAACAGTTCTGTTTTATTCTCAGGCAGGAGCCATGTGAGATTTATTATCCCTGCATACCATGATGGTGAAATAAAAGCTTTGGTTATCATTGCCAAAGGGACTAATTATGTGTCAAAATGTGTCTTTGACTCCCCAGATGGAAGTCCAGTCTCCACCAGGAACCACCATAGGGTTTGTCAAACAGGACTGGCACCCCTGCCTGCCCAAGTTCTCCATCCAGGGAGCAGATGGACAGACCGTGATGAAGCTGGTGGGGCCCTGCTTCACCTGCAGCTGCTGCTGTGGAGATGTTAACTTTGAGGTGAGCTTTGATTAGTCCATATAGAACTAGTGTGAGCCCTGAGTGTTCTCCTATCTTTTATATTGAGTTGTTTAATTTTTGCAGACGGAAAGTATCAGTAATATGTAACTAAGAGTAGGGATTTGGATGCTGTTCCTCTACATGAGAAATGTCTGTTTCTAAAACATTGAAGTTAAGGTGGAATTCATAGTAACATCAAGAACATGTATTGCATATTTATAAAGTCTTCTTGGCATCCTTCAAAGGTGATTTGGCTGGGTACTTCCCTCCTTTTACTCATTTTCTATACAAATGCATCCATAAAATCTTATAGAATGGCCCCTTGATGGTGTTGAAGTCTCAGATTGTGATATTTATATAGCTAGAACCTATAATGCCTTCTTGTTTTTGTGCATTTCTTTATATTTTTACTTCCTTTCTCATAAGATATAAACTGTAATCTAATAAATTTGGTGACAGAGATTTTCATAAATGTATTTGAGATTTGATGTACTTCATCAATGTGTGTGCAAATATTTCCTGGTTTCGAACTGGTGCTTGTACTACTTAGGTGCGCAAAGGCATTAATACGAAAATCTATTGAGCCTCTGTGTTTTGTTTTTCCCCTGCTGTATAGCTCAGAGGGAAAGATGGTGAAGAGTCGATTGGTCGGATCAGTAAGCAGTGGAGTGGCCTAGTGAAGGAATTTTTCACAGACGCTGAAAACTTCGGCATTCAGTTTCCCATGGACCTAGATGTGAAGATGAAGGCTGTGCTCCTGGGGACCTGCTTCCTCATCGTAAGTCCCATAATATGAATGGAGGTGTTTAATCTGTTCTTCTGAGATCTTACTTAATGTTTGTTTTTCATTTTTTCTGTCCTGCAGGACTTCATGTTCTTTGAGAGAAACTGAGGGGCTAACACCAAATGATTTTTTACCAAATGAAGGGAAATCAAGTACCAGAGCCCACTTATGTTATCCAGTGTTTGTATTATTGTCTTCTAGATTCACTCTTCAACAGAAGATCTACATTTCATTAATAGATATATTAAGGATTAATCATAAATGTAACCTGCTGATTAGATTGGGTTTTTTTTTTTAAATCTGTCTGAGCTGATTCTACCTGGAATATTATAGATATTCCAGGTAGAATCTTCTGTTTCTTTCAGTCTGAACTCAGTGTATCCAAATAATGTTTATTATATTTTATCATATTTCAAATTTCTGTCACATCTATCTGTGCTCTTCATTGTTATTGACATTTTTGTAACCTCTCTCATGAGGAATTAATAAAATAAATAGTACAATTATAATATTCTCATTGATCTAGATGTATACATTTTTTTTTTTTTAATGTTATGACAGCAGATGGTTCTAAGTTTTGGATGAGGGGCCTGTTTCACAAAGCCGTTTGACTAAAAATGCAATGTGCCACTAATGCTGTAAGCATTCAGTTTCTTTTGCCAGTGTGCCAGTAATCTCTCTCTAAAGGCTGGAAATTAAGCCGTGTTGTGTACATTGTGTTCAGTGAAGATAGTTGTCATAAATTGCAGTAATTTTTTTTTTATTGTTCATTCATGCAGAAGTTGCTCACTTCTATTGTTGCTCTGTAGCTTCTGCATTTTCTTTTATAGACAAAAAATGTATTTATCTGAGATAACATTAAACGTTTTCTTGTATTATTGTTGCTCTTATTTTGTAATCTTATTTAGTAAACCTCTGATTTTACAGGAGAACTCTTACACTTCATTGAAATGAGTCCAAAGTCAGAGCGCACTTAGGTACAGTAAGTCTCTATCTTTCTTGATAATGCTGACAGAAAGATAAAATATGCCCTACTTTAGGGAAAGAAAAAAAGGGAAGATCATTAATTGCCCTAGTCATTAACACTAGGGCAGATTAAAAAATCAGATTAAAAAATAGTAATATATTTGATTTAAAGCGAGTTTCAAACCCCCAAGGACACTCAACAACAAACAACCAACTATACACTGCACTAAAAACAGGACAGGTAATCAGTGGAGGTATCATCTGTTGAACAGATTAGTTTCTTAGTATTGATTTAAAAGAGTAAAGTATCAGTATTGCGAATATCAGGAGGGAGAGATTTCCAGAGTTTGGGAGCAGAGCAGAACCTTTCCTGCATGTCTTTGCCCTCTCTAATCCCAGATTTTTTTTCTTGCCTACTTTCAAAAATACAACAAAAATATAGCCCAAAATGCCTAGAAATAATCTTTAAAAAATATTTTATTTACAAAAACTTAACATTTTGACTAAATAACGTCACACAGCAAAAACAATCTACCAATAAGTAAAATGTCGGAAATTAAGTGTATTTACCCTTAATTTCAGTAGATAAATAAGATGATTTGCAAACAGAGTATCTTTACTCTTAAAATTAGATAATTAGATAACATGGACTCGAAATAAGACAATGCAATTGTTTTTCTTATTTTAAATTAAAATAAATTGTCTTACTCCATTTGCAAAGTGTTTCACTACCTCTACAGTTCAAGAAAAAATATACTTATTTTAGGAAAAAATTATGTATTAAATTTCAATTTTTTGCAATGCAATGTTATTATTTGGGTGAAGTTTCAATGAAGCTTGATATTGAATTAATGTCAACATGACACCAATAAAATCACTGACATACATCAAATGAATGTCAAGCTGATTTAGGTTTTTGGCCAAATTTTAAAGACAATTTGATGTCATTTTGATGTGGAATCGACAACTTTTGACCACAAGGACGTTATTTTAGCACAGGGTTCTGCAAACCTTCAAATGCAAAGAGCCATTTTATCCAGTGTCCTGCAAAATGGCATTTGTCTAGAGCTGCAAACTATTACGTGGTGTTTAAATAAAGCACATCTTTTTTTTTTTTTAATCAAATATGTTCTCTAGGAAATCTTGCCATTTTTTCAAACAACAAAAAAGTTATTTGGATTTTATTTTTAACCCTTTAGAGATTTTGACTGAGATAAGGAGAAAATCATGAATATTAAAAAAGCATTGTCAGCCCAGTTCTCTTCTTGATCATGATAAATATTGTGTTTCATTATGTTGTGTTTTTGGAGTGTCATTGTTTGCAGATGAGGAAGCCTACTGAAAAGATGAACAGTCTTGGATCTATGGTTAGGAAATGGAAGAGGCAATCCTGGAGGTACAGGCATAGGATTAAAAATAAAGCTATTGGTAAAGACTAAAACAGCATTATTTACCAAAAGGATAAAGCCAATTAAAATAAATCTTTGGATGTATGGAGAGCAGTTAGAACTAGAAGAGTCCCTCAAATAATTGGGAATTTGTCCTATAAAAAGAAAAATCCACCTGGACAGTGTATATTGGAAATATGATTGATGAATTCAAATAAATCATCTAGATGTTTTAGAGGTTAAGGGTGTGTTGAAGAAAGGAGAGCAATAATTACATTATACATGGTATTTGCTGCTATCTTCAAATATCCATTACTGTAAAAATTTCCATAGCTGCATATTAGTTATTTATTCTCCAGGTGCACAGTATTTATATTGTTAAAACACTTTACAGTACAGTATTTAAATTAACTATTTTTTTTTTTTTACTTTTCAAGATTATGTTATTCTTATACATTTTTCTAAGATCCATATTTGTGTGACCATTTTTCTATAATCTTTTTGCTGCTGTAAACACCAGAACTTCTCCATTGAGGGACAATAAAGGGATTTTCTATTCTATTCTCTTCTCTCCTCTCTCTGAATCCATCTTACCAGTGCTGTGCCATGTTTATCAAATATAGAGTTTTTTTGGCTTGTTAGATCAGACTCAGCTGGCTCGATGTGTCAATGTCAATGGTATCATGTATTTTAGCAGGTCAACCCGGCTCTGATGTTCCCACATCATGCCGATCAGAGCTGAGGCGATTTTAACGTGGGTAGCCTGCCAAGTCTTTTGACCCAGGTATGCACGAGACAGTGAGCTGTTCCTACTGCAACTAAAAGCAGATTATTCCAGGGTTTAAATGGGTTTCAGCCAGTGGCAAAGTGGTATTAAAGTTGCTTGCCAGTCATCATTAAATCTGATGAAGAAACAACTAGTCTATGAAGGTAGATTTGTTTCTTTATTA
>NW_015151289.1:300383-305756 GCF_000732505.1 Cyprinodon variegatus | reverse complement strand
TTTGTAAAAAAAAAGTAACTTTTTTTTTTGATTGGACCATATAATGGGTAGGATATTTGTGTCTTTATTATTCAATCAAAAAAGAAGTTGCTTCAGTCCCGATGGGGATTCTTTAACAAAAATTGGGACTCGGTTTTTTCTCTCCAGATAGCTTGGGGAAATGTTTTGATTCATACCTTTTTCCCTGACATGACTACTGTGCTCTTAGATCTGGATCCATACAGAAACTAGTAAAAAAGAGGCAGAAAACTTGAATACCAGACTAGATTTTCTGTGATGGAATGGTCCAATTGTTATTAAAATGCACCTTTAACCCACTGGTAAAAAAAAGTTATTCATAAAAGTTCAGACTGATTATCGAGTATTTTCACAATTATGAGACTGAGTGGTTTTTATCTCGACATTTATTCATCAAATGCATGACTAAGGAAATATTTACACACATACATACATACATTAATAAAAAATTGGTGAATAATGGCAAAGTGAAAATATAAAAACAGTGGTTGGGGGCTTTTAGTCTCTTGTGCATCCTATTTTTAAGCCTTCATGTTCCTTTAATATGCTCAGTTCAGTGCCAACATTAAAGCAGCCATTTCAGGCAGCAACATGTCCTAAAGTAGGTTAATCATGCAAGGTGTTTCCCAAAATGTCATCAGCAAGTCAAGCAGCTAGAAATGTCCTCAGACTCGTCTCTCTGCGCTAATCTGAGGTCGATCTCTCTCGCTGGGGCCAAGCCTTTCTTCCCGCGACACCCGTATGAGGTATCTGCTGGCCATCTGCAGGTTCCACTGGTATTTGGTTAGGATCTTGATACAGTCCTCTATAGAGCAGAGTCTGAGCGCATAGAGTTGGTCCAGCTGAGGAGACAGAAAGACCATAGCTTTATTAAATGCTGCGGGGAAAAAAAATGTTTAATGTTAATAAAAACACAACAACAACCAAATATTTCTGTGTTCACTTTTATTTTATAAATTGGGATCTTCACTACCCATATCAGCAGTCAGTGTATAACTGAAGTCAATAGCTGTGAGAGAATATACAAGTTCCTACAAAAATATCAGTCATTCAGAACATTAAAACTCAGAAATGTTTGATTAGAAGGTAAACAGACTTCCTCTTATTTTTCTTAACCCATTTAATTCCACCAGATTCATCCAAAAGGCTTCTTTAGCGGGAACATTAGCTATTGACAAGGACGATTCAAGATATCCTTCTTTATACATTCTTGTGATGATAACCTACGTATTATGACTATAACTCTTTCTCTCTTACATGATTTTACCTGATTACAAACTGAAATCACTTTATACAAGTCAATAATGTACGGTATTTCCTTTAAAGAAACTAGCATTGGCATTCTGTAGACTGCCTTTATTTAAAATGAAAAATTATTAACTCTAAAAACTTCCAGATACCTTACAACATTAAAAACTGGGCTTCCTAGCATAGTGGAATCAAAGCATAGAAATATAATAAAATTAAGATTTATCTAAAAAACTAACAATGGATTTCAACAACAGACTGTATTGTTTTTATCCTTTAAAGTGGTTTTAATAAAATGTGGATCTCCCTTCTCATTATATTTCTGCCTCCTCTAGATCATGTTAATTTCCTGTTTTTTTACCTTTTCATTGCAAACATTTAGAAGCAGATTTTAGTTCTTATGCTCCAATAATCAGGAACAAACTATAAAAGCACTTAAACCCTAGGCTCCTCCTAAAAAATTCAAATTTGACCTCATATTTTTTACCTTCCGCTATTATGGCACTGGGGTGTACTTTCCTCTAGGTCCTACTTGCTTTTTTTTTCTTCCATGTATAGCACTTCCATGTATAGCACTTTAAATTGTCACGTCACAGAAATGTGTTATATAAATAAATATACCCTGCTTTACCTCACTTGAAATAGTACGGTTTGGTATAAGAAAAGCTACCCTCAGAAGGACAGTTTGAACAGGTAAGATTAATTCATTAGAACCCATGTCTGCAGGATCAGTAAGGAGAGGTGTTCTGGGGGTTTCTATAGCAACAATTAAAGGCACTCTACATGTAAGTTGCTGTAGGTAAACAAAGCCTGGACCGCTTAAACTTTTCTGCACTACCACTGATAAAAAAACAACCTAGAATTGTAAACATTAACTCCACCAAGAATGGGCTGTTTCAGCTACAAAACAATGGCTGTGGTGTAAAGCTGAGCTCAGTGCGTGGAAAAGCACCTCAGGGCCACTGTTTATGTTGGGGGACTTTCAAGGTGATTCAAATTGTTTTAAGTAACAGGATGTTTGAGATTAAAAGAAATGTGGTAGCTACTGCTGGAAAACTGGTAATAAGCTGCTGAATAGAACTTTGCACAACAACAGGGGGAGTTTCTGAGAAGACAGTATCTGGGTATGGTAGTAGAGATTGCATGAAGGGGAGACGTCAAAGATTCCTCTATCTGTATCCTTCAACCCTGTGAAATATTATAGAAAAAGACTGAAATGTGCTGTCCTGTTTGAAAAGATGGTGGCTTCAAGTTTAAGCAGCAGAGCTACCAATATCTGTGCAGCAGTTGATTCTGTTGACAATAATGATTTTAAATAGGAGCAGTTTCTCCTTGGACACACCAACTTGAATTGAAGGTTGGATTTTTATACTGTGTTTTCTGAAATACAAGTTGCTACTTTCTTTCCAGAGTTTTGAACCAGGCGGTTTATGAAAAGGTGTGACTTTTCTGTGGAATTTTCTTCAACCATTAAGGAAGGGAAATCAAAGTTAAAAATTAAAAGAAGAAAGGCAAGAAGGTGAACAAATGTCCCAAATTGAAACATATTGACATTTACTGCATTAAAGCTGTCGAACCAATGCAGACGCTGAGTGCAGCTCGTGCAGATCTGAAATAAAGAGCCCAGAAAGCCTCATTTTCATTAGGAGAGGAGCCGACAAGCTAACGGGAGGAAGCATTCTTCCTCTCTACTCTTAGGGCATTCTGTAAACCCCCCCCCCCCTTCAGTATATACTTTGTGTCAGATTTTGCAAATATAAATATATATAGATTCCTGCTTGTTTGTATTCTTTGTGCAGAAAACATTGTTCTTATAGTCCTACCTTGAGTTGTTGTTCAGCCCGTGCTGGCTTCCAGTCATTACGTTGAAGTGCATTTTGCACTTCTTCAGTGGTCACGCCGTGTACAGCCTCCATCACCTGAGCAATGCCATAGACAGAATTAACATCCCTTCATTGAGGTTGATTTATAGGAAAAAGCACGGTAGGTAACCTGTAAGTAACTTCTTACTTGAGCAACGAGGTTCTCCTTTGAGTTTTGTGCATAATGAGATTTCTCTCTGTCTTTTCCTCCCCCCCTTTGGTCCTCATCCAGCTGTGGGGTTGAACGTGTCATCTGGGCCATTTTGACCAGGTTGGACCCTGATACACTGGGTGGAGTTGCTTGTGCTGGGGGGGACATGGCCATTTGCTGAGGCCATGGGGTGCCAATGGGGGGCTGAACTATGGGCTTCCTCTGATTCTTCATGTTCAAGCGTTTCAGGTTGGGGGGTGGCGGCCGAGGAGGAGGGGCGAGGCTGGCTTCACTAAAGCGCCGAATGTCCTGCTGTGCCATCATGCTCCGAGCGATCATGGCGGGAGGCATGAGTTTGCCATGTTGATCCACTTTTACAGCCCCTACTGTGTGAGCACGAGGGCGCGGTCCACTTAGGACTGACTCCAGGCTCTGAGACATTCCTGAAAGTACAGAAAAAAAGTTCCTTTCAACAAAACTTTCAGAGGAGTTTTGAAAGAATGGTGGATTTATCAATTAAGAAGAAACAGATGAATACAGCGAGCAACCACTCAGAATCATAGTTACAACTTTTCTCCATAATGATTCCTTTCTCCCAAAAAATACATCAACAACATACTTCTTTGAGCAGAATAATAGTAGTAATTCTACTGGAAAAAAAAGAAAAAACATTACAAATAATCATCTTAAAAAATTTGGATGGCATCCAAAATAAATAAATTTTTCTGGTTATTATTGCAACATCGACAAAAAAAATTCTACACCAATTGAAAAAGTAGGTTTAAGTCACATGACATGGAGCTAAGGTGAGGCTAGATCCAACTAGCTCTGTGATAGAGCTGAGACATAGCTGTACCATCTATAGTGCCTTAGAAACTTGAACTTCTTGACCTTTTGCCACATTTCAGGTTTAAAAATAAAGATATAAAATTTAATCAACAAATGGGACACAATCATGAAGATGTCATGGTTTGAAATCATGTATGGCATGGAAGTTTCCCCTGCTTAAATCAGCAGATGTCAAGGCCTGTCTTAAATTTTCCAATGACTGTGGGCGACAGTGGCGTCTGGTGTAGTTTGCCCTGAAATTGAAGGATTGACGGCTCCGGGTTTCAGTGTCATTGTGTCCTTGGGCAAGACACTTCACCTGCATTGTCTACTGATGGTGGTCAGAGGGCGCCAGTGTACAGCAGCCTCGCTTCTGTCAGTGAGCCACAGGGCAGCTGTGGCTACAATGTAGCTTGCCACCATCAGTGTGTGAGTGTGTGTGTGAATGGGTGAATGACTGAATGTAGTGTGAAGCGCTTTGGTCAAGTCTCCTGACTTGAAAAAGCGGTATACAAGCACAGGCCATTTACCAATGACTGTTTGGATAATCCAGAGGAGTCATGGGAGAGACCAAAATAGAACTTTTGGTCATAATTTCACTAACCATGTTTGGTGAAAGAAGAAGGATGAGGACCATCCCATGAACATCATCCCTACTGTGAAGCATGGGGGTGGTAGCATCATTCACAGAAGTTCAGTGAGGATCTCTGAAGGATCCAATGTTGATCTAAATGACTGATGATGATAAATAGAGTCCACTGGAGTGTAATCAAGTCTCTGTGTAAAAGCACCTGCTCTGTGATAGTCGCAGACGTTTGAAGCCTGATTTGGATAAAAAAATGATTTCCCAAGCTTCAAACATCCCAAGGAGGACTGTGCAAGTGATAATACTGAAATGGAAGGAGTATCAGACCACTGCAAATCTACGTAGACCCAGCAGTTCCTCTAAATTTTCAGCTCAAACGAGGAGAAAACTGATCAGTGATGCAGCCAAGAGGCCCATGATTACTGAGGATGAACTGCAGAGATCTGTAGCTGAGGTGGGAGACACTGTCCACAGGACAACAATCAGTTGTATACTCGACAAAACTGGCGTTTATGGAAGAAAGCCATTTATTAAATATCCATAAAAAGTCTTGTTTAATGTTTTCCACAAGCCACCTTGGAGACACAGCAAACATGGAAGAAGGTGCTTTGGTCAGATAGAATTAAAATCAAACTTTTTGGCAACAATGTAAAACGTATGTTTGGCGTAAAAGCAACACA
>NW_015151289.1:294839-300153 GCF_000732505.1 Cyprinodon variegatus | reverse complement strand
CAGCAAACATGGAAGAAGGTGCTTTGGTCAGATAGAATTAAAATCAAACTTTTTGGCAACAATGTAAAACGTATGTTTGGCGTAAAAGCAACACAGCTCATCCCCCTAAACACACCATCACAACTGTCAAACACGGTGGTGGAAGCATCATGGTTTGGGCCTAATTTGCTATAGCATGGACAGGGAAGATGGTTCAAATTGATGAGAAGAGGGATGGAACCAAATACAGGAGCATTCTGGAAGAAAACCTGCTGGAGTCTGCAAAAGACCAGACAGAGACTGGGACAGAGATTTATCTTCCAATCAGACAGATATCCAAAATATAAAGCAAATCTACAATGGAATGGTTTACAAATAAACATATCCAGGTGTTAGAATGGCCAAGTCAAAATCCAGACCTGAATCTAATTGAGAATATGTGGAAAGAACTGAAAACTGCTGTTGAAAAATGCTCGCCAATCCAACAACACTGAGCTGCAGCTGTTCTGCCAGGAAGAATGAGCAAAACTGATAGAGACATACCCCAAGCGACTTGCAGCTATAATCGCAGCAAAAGGTGCCACTATAAAGTATTAACTCAAAGGGGGTTGAATAATTCTGCACACCTAATTTCTCAGTTTTCATTTTCGGTAAAAAAAAAAGTTAAAAATATCCAATTATTTCGTTCCACTTCATGATGTGTCCCACTTGTTGTTGATGCTTCACACAAAATTACAGTTTTATATCTTTAACTTTGAAGCCAGAAATGTGGATAAGGTAGAAAAGTTGAAATATTTTCGCAATGCACTGAATAAGATTTAAGCCAAAAGAGAAAAACAAAAGAAAGAAAAACAAAAATGAATATTAGTTTAACATTTGAGTTATGATGCCAGAGGTTGAACTAAACACTGGTATTCACAGAACTGGCAATCAACAGGCAAACAGTGAAGAGGAGAAAGGGTGAGTGCGCCTGTTACTGGCTAGTAGGAGTGACACTTGTGGCCATCACCTTTAAATCTAGGATTACATTAATCCAGCCTTGCTCACAAACATGAACACATTCATAGATCGATACAGAGATCAGGAGGGAAAAATCAGACAGCAAAAAATAAGGTACTAAATATGGCCAACAGGGAGCGTAGTTGCTTAATATAACTTATTTGGGTTGTACTATACAAGTTTTGTTTCCCTCATAACCAGCAGATATGGAGGATAACAACATTGCTAATGCAGGTTTTTATATATTTAAAAGCCCCCTCCCTACACAAACACACACACAAACTTGCTTCACTATCTTTGTGGGGCCTTTCCCTTGACTTCCATTAATTTCTAACCCATTTCTACAGCCTAACTGTGACCCTTACCTTAAACATAACCGTTCATACCTTACCCTTAACCCAGCTTAAACTCAATTCATACCTTAGTCCAAACCGTGACCCTTGACCCTAAAACAGCGATTCCACTAATGGGGTTCAGCCACAAGATGCAGTTGCTGCCCACATCTTTTTTTTTTTTTTTTTTTGCGATTCCACTAATGGGGTTCAGCCACAAGATGCAGTTGCTGCCCACATCTTTTTTTTTTTTTTTTTTCCAGAAAATGGGTCCCACAATGTAAGAAAATACAATAACCCACACACAGCATGATCAGCTTTTAGCAGAGCACAGTTTTTAAATCTAAAGATTTGTTCTTATGTTTGTTAATATTGTAAAAGCAGGAGCATACTCATACCAGTGTAGTTACTTCCAGGTCTTACCTGCCATTTTCTGAAGGTTTGTTCCCTCGCGCTCCCTGCCAGGTCCCGACCTCCAGTTGCCGTTGCTGCACATATGAGGAAAAACAAGTACATTAAACCAACAGATATCATCTATGCATCTATCTAAGGGGAGTGGTGATCTAGAGGTTAGAGTATTGCGCTTGGGTCCTGCAGGTTCTGGGTTCAAGTCCCACTCATTCCCACAGACTGTTAATCTGGGTCCCTGAGCAAGACCCTTAACCCCACACTGCTCCATGGGCTCTGCATTGTGTCAGCCCAGTGCTTCCCAAGGGGTCAAATGCAGAGAGTTAATTTCATTGCTTTGTACTTATTACAGTGTAATGACAATAAAGTTGAATTCTATTTTATTCCATTTTCCACTCAGTGTCTTTTGCTTTTCTTGATAAAGATGAGTAAAAATCCTAAAACGAAATTTAATTTTGCTTGCAATTAGAAAAAAGGCAATAACTTTTCCATCTTGGTTAGCAACTAATCCTAATCCTAAAATATGGGTCACATGATATCATTAACAAAGCAACACAGGAAAGTATGAACTACAAAATTCATGTCCAATTAAAAAAAAAGGGAAAATGTTAAAGATTTTTGTCATTCATATCAGAAAGTAAAGAAATTCAGGCATTTGATTCTTATAATTATGACCTATAGATAATGAAAGCTCAAAATCCTGATTCTCAAAATGTTTAATATTGAAAAAAGTTAAAACAAAAAAAAAAAAAATTGGAAAGTAACAAGGGGGGATGGTCTCTGCAGACCAAGACCGTCAAATGGACTACAAGATTTTTTTAGAATGGCTAAAGACAACGTGTCATTTCTTTCAGATTAAAGTAACTTCTATTTCATTTAGATATCAGTTTCATTAAAACTGCGTGACGGAGTGGAGCCCCCTATAACTAGAGAAACCTGGGCCTCAGTTTCACCTCAACAGAACCACCAGAACAACCTGAACTCCTCCACGCCTCTCTCTGTTTAATGAGTCAAATCAGGAAGGGATTACAGAAAATATTTCATTTTTCCACAACAATCTAAAAAGGCTTTTTAAACATAGTTTCCAGGGGTGCCACAACAATATAATGTGTTGATCATTGACTGATAATAGGTCAAAGTTCTGCACGAAGCTGAACTCAGTAAAACCAATAAAGCTCATTGTCTTAAGATACAAGGAAAATAAAACATAGAAACTTTTTCAAAAAAGCTTAGAAATAGGTTTTTTTTTTATTCTTAAACACAAGAACAGAAAAATAAGAAGCATAAAAACTTTGCAGACTTAAAACCATGTCATCTAATGAGCCTTTTCCTTAGTCCAATTAATTAACTACAGGGAGCAGCTTGTTGAACTCACAACTTTCATATGTAAACAAAAACACGTCATTATTGGATGAGTCAAGTGACTTTTTAACTCTAATTCTGTCTAGTCAGGTAATTAATGAGTCACATCACAGCTGAGGTTTCCCTTTGTCTAGAGTTATCCTAAAGCCAGCAGATAATTGGTTAGACACTAGATAATGATATGAGGGCTAATAATAACAAATATTTATATTTCCCACCAACAATAAGGAAGGTCATGTTAGAACAAGTACGTCAGTCATTGCGAGATGGAAGATGAGTAAAGAGGAGGAGATTTACTGACTCTTCCAGCCTCTCTGGAGTTCCCCAACTGCGGTCAGGATGGACGTCTCCATGCCCCGTGTGTTGCAGGCTTCCCTTTACCGGGGGGGAGATGATGGCAATACCTGGAGGCAGGTTGGGCCCCGAGCTGCTGGAAGTGGTTGCGGGCACAGTGAGAGTGGCAGGAAACCAGCCGACGACCAGCGTCCTCTGGTTCTGCCCACGCCATTCGTTCATCTCCAGCCTGAGATACAAGGAGAACATCTGATTAAAAGCAGATCATTTGAACTAAAACTCAACTGAAAGAAAAAATAATGTCAGATGACTTTTAGTCTGTCCAGCTCATATTTTTTTGGTTGAACAATTCAGTATTAAAATGTGGAAAATAAAGAATGTTTTAAATTCTTTATTGAAAATAACAAAACGTGTCATTAGGTTGTGGAAAATGTTATAGAATTGTAAAACAAACTTTATGCCTGCAATCCTTACATGTCCTCTGTAAAGATCAGCAGTCAGTTTAACAACACAGGTTTAACAAACTCAGACTTAAATCCTCAACTCTGAATTGATCTAACCTAAAGTTGTAAATTCAGAATTTTCAGTTTCATAAAGGCTGCTGTGTGTTAGTTTAATCAACTTTGAGTAGATCCACTTAGACTTGAACAGAACAACAGTGTGTATGACATCATCCGCACATGCGGACTGGAGTTGTGACGGGAAGCCCGGGCCACAGGCAGCTACCCTCTACCCCTTCTATTCATTCTGCTAGCTAATCTGAATCGTTCAATTCCATTTCGAGAGCGAGATCATCTGTGGTAGTAGCACTAGACATCTTCCAGGCATGTGAGTAAAACTAGCAGCAGGTAAGCGGACAGGATGAATGAATGGTAGGTAGCGCGAGCGGATGACGTCATACACACTCCACTTTGTTTAAAAAAATATATAAATATAAAAAATATAACCGCGGATGTCTGGGGGACAGTGATTCGCCTACATGTTATGAAGGCTGGTGTACCATAAAGAATAAATTATGAACGGTTTAGTTTGTTGCTTTAAGTCATTGCCCAAAGGAAGACGTTACTTACTAACGGAATATCTTCAGAACAGCTCCAAATGACACAAAACTCATATGGGTGAGTAGAACATGATGTAATAATGTAAAATCAAGGGGCCAATGTGTAAAAAAAAAAAAAAAAAAAAAAACAGCGTTCCCCTCTAATATAAACAATCAAATCTAGATCTACCACATATAGGTTTTTACATGAAAATACCCTAAGTTTTTTGCAGATGCTGTAAAAGAGGATAAATTGCATTTAATAATCCCCCTTCAACACTGTTTTGTTTCCTACAGATAATAATTGAATGTTTTTGACACGACTTCCAACTGGTTAGGGTAGGTTGGGAAAAACTGTTAAAAATCTAAGCCTGGAAAAGTACAGAATTTTGAAATGGAAAAATTGTTGGAATCCTAAATAAAATAATTTTTGCTTAAATAGCAAACATTAGAGAATGTAGTCTGTTTCTACATTCTCATAGAGGTGGAAGAAATTATATTTAAATATATATAGTAATATAACTTTAGCCAAAATAGTGATATGATTTTTAAGCACATGTTTAATGCATTTTGTATTGACTGAATTTTTATTTTGTTTATTTCCACATCAAAATCATACTGTATTGACTGAAATAAAAAAAAATATATATATTGTTAGGTTCTGTCAATATCATCTTGTGAAAACTGATATCTATTTTGTTTCTATAAGAGACACATAAAAACAAACAAAAAAAACAAACATGTTTGAGTCCTTCTGGCTGCTCCTTTTATCAAGTTTGTCACAGCTTTATGACTTGTTTATGACTTTAAGTCATTATGACTTGTTTATCAGAATTGAAAAATTGTTCTATATCAGATGCCTTTCCTCCGGCAACCAGGGTGTAAATACTTGTCTTTTTTT
>NW_015151289.1:272147-294791 GCF_000732505.1 Cyprinodon variegatus | reverse complement strand
GATCTAACCTAAAGTTGTAAATTCAGAATTTTCAGTTTCATAAAGGCTGCTGTGTGTTAGTTTAATCAACTTTGAGTAGATCCACTTAGACTTGAGCAGAACAACAGTGTGTATGACATCATCCGCACATGCGGACTGGAGTTGTGACGGGAAGCCCGGG
The DNA here is from genome assembly GCF_000732505.1 of Cyprinodon variegatus. Lineage (NCBI taxonomy): Eukaryota > Metazoa > Chordata > Actinopteri > Cyprinodontiformes > Cyprinodontidae > Cyprinodon > Cyprinodon variegatus. The sequence goes on along the minus strand of NW_015151289.1, from coordinate 294,631 downwards.
CCACAGGCAGCTACCCTCTACCCCTTCTATTCATTCTGCTAGCTAATCTGAATCGTTCAATTCCATTTCGAGAGCGAGATCATCTGTGGTAGTAGCACTAGACATCTTCCAGGCATGTGAGTAAAACTAGCAGCAGGTAAGCGGACAGGATGAATGAATGGTAGGTAGCGCGAGCGGATGACGTCATACACACTCCACTTTGTTTAAAAAAATATATAAATATAAAAAATATAACCGCGGATGTCTGGGGGACAGTGATTCGCCTACATGTTATGAAGGCTGGTGTACCATAAAGAATAAATTATGAACGGTTTAGTTTGTTGCTTTAAGTCATTGCCCAAAGGAAGACGTTACTTACTAACGGAATATCTTCAGAACAGCTCCAAATGACACAAAACTCATATGGGTGAGTAGAACATGATGTAATAATGTAAAATCAAGGGGCCAATGTGTAAAAAAAAAAAAAAAAAAAAAAACAGCGTTCCCCTCTAATATAAACAATCAAATCTAGATCTACCACATATAGGTTTTTACATGAAAATACCCTAAGTTTTTTGCAGATGCTGTAAAAGAGGATAAATTGCATTTAATAATCCCCCTTCAACACTGTTTTGTTTCCTACAGATAATAATTGAATGTTTTTGACACGACTTCCAACTGGTTAGGGTAGGTTGGGAAAAACTGTTAAAAATCTAAGCCTGGAAAAGTACAGAATTTTGAAATGGAAAAATTGTTGGAATCCTAAATAAAATAATTTTTGCTTAAATAGCAAACATTAGAGAATGTAGTCTGTTTCTACATTCTCATAGAGGTGGAAGAAATTATATTTAAATATATATAGTAATATAACTTTAGCCAAAATAGTGATATGATTTTTAAGCACATGTTTAATGCATTTTGTATTGACTGAATTTTTATTTTGTTTATTTCCACATCAAAATCATACTGTATTGACTGAAATAAAAAAAAATATATATATTGTTAGGTTCTGTCAATATCATCTTGTGAAAACTGATATCTATTTTGTTTCTATAAGAGACACATAAAAACAAACAAAAAAAACAAACATGTTTGAGTCCTTCTGGCTGCTCCTTTTATCAAGTTTGTCACAGCTTTATGACTTGTTTATGACTTTAAGTCATTATGACTTGTTTATCAGAATTGAAAAATTGTTCTATATCAGATGCCTTTCCTCCGGCAACCAGGGTGTAAATACTTGTCTTTTTTTGTTTTTTGTTTCTTTTTCTCCAATCTTTTAGATATTTTTTTCTTCTGGTTACGTATTTAGAGTTTACAAAAAATATCAGTAAATATTTTCTTTATAGAGACGGAGCTCTATAAAGAAAATGTCTACTGATATTTTTAAAACTCTTTTCATCATAACATTGTCCGCTAACATTAGCACAAAATTAGCATAATGTTAAATCCATCTCAAATGATCACCTTGTTAGTGGGTATCTGACAAAAGGATCGTAGCAAACTATTGGTTGAAAGGTTCTCACAAGGATTTTCTATTTTATTTAAAATTGTTTTTAAAGCTTGCTTTCTGCCATTTTCTCCTGCCTTGGTAAGCTGAGCCGATGACAGGCTTAACTGTGCAGGGTTCACATTGCTTTCCTCATGTATGTGTGCAAATGAGAAGGTAAATTAATTTAAAAACACTTTCTGCAGTTGTTACACTCATTTAAAGTTAGGTAATCAGCATAATTCCTTGTAATTCTAAAAGTTTCAGCAAAACCAGATTTTAAACCCAGTGTCGTAAAAAAATGTGTGCATCAGCCTGATTTTCGGAAAAAAAAGCCCTGAACACACCAAGTCTGATTTTGTCCGATCCGGCAAAAAATCATGTTGGACAAGCTCACCCAGTACCCATATAAACTGTCCTACAGCCGTGTTTTCTTTTTCTTTAAACGTAGTTTCCATTATATTTTTAATATATCACTTTTTTTTCAGAACTTTTCATAATCTGTCTAAGTCTAATGTGGGTAATTGCTTCAATGAGTTTGACACAGAGACAGAACATAAATCTGACTCTCTATACAGTCACTGTGACATGAAAAAAAATAAAAAAAATCGGACCAGAGAATAAAAAGTAGGATGCAATTGGTGTGACCCGGGCTTACTATCAACTTTTTTTTTTTTTTGAGCATAATTGCTCGCTACCATGAAATATGCTGGCAAGAACCCTGCGTTGCAGTGTGAAGTAGCTTATAGTGCTAACTGTGTAGATTTTTATTCTCTTGAGATCTATATTCAATCTTTAATATGGTGAGATATAGCTTTAAGTCTCCTACAAGCTTTTGCTTATTATCTGCAAAATACACCGAATCACACCATGGACCATTTACTGATTGGCTACAATGTTTCGTTCAGTAATATCCAATAAAACTTCCCCATCCTCTTATGTTCAAACTCGATGTGATTATCATTTTCATTAAGTTCAAGGAGAGAAGTGAAAACGTCGTGATGATGTAAAACAAAGAACGGCGAGTAAAACTGGGTTAATCAAGACTGATGTCACCATCAGGGCGTTTAACAAGGACATCCCAAAGTTACATTTCCCGAATATCATGGAAGCCTTGCTCTGCATCAACAGAAAATCATTAACCTTTACACAATTGTGCATCCAGTAATCATAAAGTTTCTACTGTGCTAATGGAATTTTTTTTTTTTTTACGATTTCTGCTTTAAACTTGCCCTTTGTCCTGCTCGTCCAAGCCCAGATCACTAACAGTGATGGGTGCAGTGAGTATGATATAGTTTACTCACATGCAGGGGGCTCTGTTGAGGTTTTATATGATAAATAAGATAAACATAAACAAAAGTAAATCATTTGCTTTAATAATAATAATTAATAAAATAATAGAACTTCATTAATCTCACACTGGAGAAATTAACCCATCCCCTTGGGGAGCAGTGGGCAGCCATTGTGCGGTACCCGGGGAGCAGTGTGGGATTAAGGGTCTTGTTCAGGGACCCAGAGTGCAGGCTGTGGGGATCGTACTTACAACCTTCTCAGAGCACAAGAACACCCCTCTAACATGAGGGTAACACTACCTATAATCACTTATGAAGTTTTAGTTAAAAGTTGAAGACCAAGCCCAAGTGGGGAGGTGGTAGCCTAGTGGTTAGAGGATTGCGCTTAAATCATTGAGGTTCTAGGTTTGACTCCCACGGACTGCCACTCAGGGTCCTTGAGCATGACCCTTAATCTCACACTGCTCCCCGAGGAGATGGGTTAAATGCAGAGAGTGAATTTCTCCAGTGTTAGATTAATAAAGTTAAATAATTAAGTGTTACAGAGACTAAAAATATGTCTACTGAGGCCTGAAAAAGGGAAATAAACAAATGACTGAAACAAAAAGGCAAACCAAAACTTGAGTAAAGATGCTTACGGTAATGACAAATAAAAGCTCTACGGTAAGGGTGGAGTTAAAGCTGTTTGACTTGTTTAAAAAACAAAGGTGAATGCATTCGAGGACTTCAGAATTACGACAGGAATGCATGTTTCAGAAAGACTGAATCAGATCTCCCCTTTCAAACACAACAAAGACTGATTGTGTCAGCTGAAGGTTTTTGTCCTGATGCTGCAGCTTTTTACTCACCCGTGGTCGATGACAGTCACAATGTCGTTTGGAGCAAGAGGGAGTTTTCTGGGTTCTGCAAATTCTCTTGTTGCTTGGACCTGTGCTGGCTTAGTCTGTAAATGAAGGAAAGTTTAATTTTACGTGCTGATGAGGTTATATAATAAAAACGATGTGGAAGATTTCAATTGCTGAGACAAAAAAAAAAGCTTGAAACCTCTGCCAGCATTGTTGTGAGTGTTGCAAAGTTGGGTCTGTCACCAGGGTTGACGGCCCAGCACTTCCTCATGACAATATAGAGCTCCTGAGGACAATCTGCAGGTTTCTCCAGTCGCTCTCCATCTTGTTCGACACGCCACAAAATCTGTACCAAACAGAGCAGTGTTTGCTGCGATACCAGAACTCTGAGTCATTGGTGTAACAAACAGCGGGTGGGTGGAGACACGTACATTCCAAGCGTGTCAACAAATGCGTTCGCTGGCACGACAAAAACATTAAATCAACATTCAGACAGTGGCATAAGCATGTACCTGTCTCCCTGACAGCCCAAACCAAGGCTCCTCACAGTAGGTGAACATCTCCCACATGGTGACACCAAACATCCAGACGTCAGAGGCATGGGAGAAAGAGCCGATACGCAGACTTTCTGGGGCACACCTGGAGAAAAACATGTTATTCTTGTTAATTTAGCTTATAATAAACACCTAATTAAATTAAAATATTAAGTCCAAAGTCAGCACACTAGCACACTTATGAGATAATGAGATATCTCAGGTTGCTTTAAAAATCTAAATTGCTGTTATCTAATGTATTCTCTGTGGATGGGATTTAATTCAGAGCATTTTGCTGGTCAATCAAATACCTAATGATCATTTTAGCCATATAAGCAGGATCAAAATCCTGCCACACTGCAAAACAATCTAGAAATAAGTAAAAAATTCTTAAATAAACTGTGTTTACCCTTAATTTGAGTGAATAAATAAGAGGATTTGCCAATGGAATGAGTGTTTTTACACTTAAAGTAAGATAATTACGTAACATACGGTTGAAATAAAGCAATCCAATTTTTTTTTCTTATTTTAACTATATATTTTCTTGTTCCATTTGCAAAGTGTCAAACTCACCTCCTCAATTCAAGAAAAATGCACTTTTTAAAGAAAAAATGACTTATTTAGATTTCCATTTTTTGCAGTGTAGATAAGGAGATCAGCAAAGGGAAGCATGAAGTGCTTTAAACTTGCAATGAGGATTGCTGCATGGCATTTGGGCTTGATGAGAAAAGGGGACCAACAGGAAAATGTACATGCCTGCAGTTAGATAGTCAGCAATGCTCTCTTTTGAGCAGTGAGCTTCTAAGGTAGCTTACATATTTTGTGACCTGATGACCTACCAGCAGAATAACTGAATCTGCATCCCTTTCTAGGATTGTATGGGCCTTTGAATGGACAATAGAAAAAGAAAAACATTTGTGTAAAAATCATTCTTTAAAAATGACCTAATCTAATATCACACTTTTTAAGAAACTTGGTGTTTTCAATAGCTTTAAGCCATCAAACAAATAAACAAATGCTGAAACAGCCTATCACTATGTGATTTTTGGTCAGTTGAGCAATTACATATTAATACAATTTTAAATTGGGTTATGCAAGCATACATTTTCTTGTAAAATGCCAAATTGAATCTTAACAAATTGTCCCACCAACTAACCATGCATAGGGGATCCTTCTGTGTGGTCCCATGACATAATGGTCTCTATCTTGACTTAAGCCTCTCATCAGACCAAAGTCTCCAATCTTCACCACGTCCTTGGAAGACAGGAGCACGTTCCTGGCAGCCAGATCCCTGTGGATAAATCTCCGGGTCTCCAGATAGTCCATTCCTGCCACAATCTGTGTGGCAAAAAGCCAGAGACGCAGCAGGGGGTACTCGAACTGACGGGCACGCAGGGTGTCGTATAACGAGCCCAAAGGGGCCAGCTCTGTTACCTAACGTAAAAAAAAAAAACAAAGAAAAAAAAAACTGTGAGCATTGCTGTACTGGAAAACAGGCTTAAATTTTCCAATCGACTTAAAAAATAGTTCACCATCTTCAGAGGAAGTGTGAGGACAACGCCGTAGAGTCGAATGATGTTGGGGTGGTCCAATGACTGCATGGTGGTGACCTCCTGCAGGAAGTCTGTCAGGGTGTCACTCTGTCTGGACATACTGCTCTTCAGTGATTTCACTGCCACAGGTAGCTGTGGGTCCATACAAACAGTCACATATCAAATCACATTAACCGAGGAGTGATAAATACGAATCGTGTGCTTCCTTTTAAAAATATGCTTAGTGCACAGACAGTAGTCTCATTCATTCATTCATTGCTTTTACAGGCTTATTTCTTAAGGGACTTTCTGAAATCATAAAAGCAAATAAAAAATCCTGGATAGGTTTTTATTCTGGCTTTGTAAAATCAAGCTGTTAAACGTTGTCCAATGGAAACCACAATAGCTTACAAATGAATAAATTGCAAAGGTATTCATCCAAAAATGACAAAAACTGATATAAAGTCAATTGAAAAGTCAATTAACACTTTTCTGTCTGCTCTCTCACCACGCGGCCTGCGGGCGTGCGCCACTCGCCCCTCTTCACCACTCCAAAGGACCCAGAGCCCAACTTCTCTCCCAGAAACAGCTCGCTGTCCTGGATCAGACGGGGCGGAGTCCGCCCGGCGCTCTCCGCCGACTGAACTGGGCCACCTGTGGCAAACTGTTCCCCTCCCTCTGGAACTCGATTACTGAACACCTGTGTGCATTAATTTGTTCATTAAAATCTCCACACCACACTTAAAAGATGAAGTGTTCAGTTAAGATTTCTTATCTGGACCCAACAGACCTTTGTCGGCCATTGTCTCGAGCGCGACACTGTCTTGTATCTCTTTAGGGCCTCCCACAATCTTCTTTGTGCTGTAAAAACAAACAAAGAAAAAAAATAAGCTATTAAAAGCCTGAAAGATATTCGGTGTATGATAGAAGTTCCTCTTTATCCTTGAGGGTAACTTTAGCTCTGCATTTCCTGCAAAGAGATAACAGGTACACAGATTCAGGGTGGTGACCTAAATCTGAGAGTGCTGGAATATAAGGACACAACTCTACTTCAGAGTAAAGTCAAAGTGAAGGCTCTGATAAGCAAAGGGGAAAGATCAGGAGCAACTTCACTTCCATAACTTGTTTATGGACTGAAGGTTTCCCTTTAGGACAATCAGCCTGCCCACATGTGGTTAAAAGATGTTGATTAATGTCAACACGAAAAATCGTTGGGGATCAATTGGTTAATATAAAATCTATGCAGACTTACAATGAATACATAAAGTTTATATAATTAAAGGTGTAGGTATAAAAGTTAAATATAGAAAAGGGCATAAATCAAAATGAGATTCACCTTGTATGATAATGATTTCACTGTTTCATGATATTAAGACTAAAGTGTATGACAAAGTTTTAAAATGTCTATATTTTTTTAAACAAAAGCAATAATTTTACCAACCGCTGCAACAGTAAAATCAAATCAGTTGCTACAGTAGGAAGGTCCTGAATGGATTCCATCAATCAGGTTCAGGTTAACGACTATGAAACAGTAATAGGGTCGCAGAAGAAAATCGGCTGCCAGTACCCGGTTGTAGATTTAAACTTTTTTTGTAAGCTGCAACCTTAGAGAGCCATAAATAAACACTTATGCATATATTTTTTGCAGATAGCTTATATATCTCCTATCTTATAAATCTGACAAAATTCATCAGATTTGTTGTTAAGGTTGTTTTAGCTCCTGCCAATCTCATCTTGGTTTGCACATCATGACTGGCATTTTTTTTAAATAATCATCTATCCAAACGGCGGAATTTGTTTCCTATTGAGAAAGCAAAGGTGTAGGAACAGCAACAGGTGAGGAAGGGGCAACACTGTTACTCTATTGTCCATATAGCTGGTAAAGAAAAACTCAAGGTTGGTATTCGTAACTGGCCTGGAGCTGATTCACAATGCCATAACCATGTAGTTTTGTTTGTAAAAATAGAGATAAATTAAACAGTGTTGGTATGAGAGGAAAGTTGTATATGGTAGGGATGTTCCAATTCAATAGTTTCCTTTCCGATACGATACCGATATCGCAGCTTTGAGATATGGGCGATACTGATTTTGACCCGATACGACATTAGCGTGATTCATTCCAGCTTTTATCGCATTATATTATTTTATAACATACAAAAGGCTTGGTTAAGCAGAGTATTTCTATCAGCATGAAAACATCAGAGATTTTAGATGCCAGCCAGATAGAAATAGAGCTGAACCATTTTGCTAAAAATCAAAATTGCAGTCATTATCAATATTGCGATTGCGATTTTATTTCAATTTTCCGATGCACTAATCACAACCATGAGGATGCTTTACTCCAGGGTTTCAGTTTTTTCAATCCCTTGAAAGCTTTTATTGTTACCTTTGTTTGGAAATGTGTTTTACTTACATACACAGATCTGCATGATACCTGGAAGTTTAGTTCCTTTTTTATTGAAGCAAAACCCACTTCAAACATATTACCGCCACTTAAAGAACTGGGGTAGAAAATGTATTTCCTAGTCTTGTTTAATATAATATCAAAACATAAACTAAATTGAATGCGATTTATAAATAACGTTTTCTTAATTTTCTAATGTATGTGATGTATTGTGATGAACGGTTGTACTAAAACTGTAATTTACTTCTGGGATTATTGAAGTATGTCTGATTCTGATTCTTAAATTGTGATTATATTGCAAATGCTATTAATTGACCAATATCCAATATTAATATTGTATCAGTACATCCCTAGTATATGGTAATTGCTGTGACTTGTAAACTATTTCAGCAAATAAACAATGTTTCTGTAATGCTATTAATCAATCATTTTGAACATAAATTATTAAACCCAGCTTAATGAAAGGATGGAAATATTTGTGTTTAACTTTCCAAATATGTCTGATTGAAACCCCTCTGTGCACAAATCATGAGCAGAGTTTAATTTACCATTTCTGCTGTATGGGGCTCTACATGTACAAAGCTATTAAGCTAAATTGACAGATGTGGGTGAAATACAACTAAATACCAAATAAATAGTAGTGTTGCACCGATACCGATACCAGTATCGGACGGGGCCCCGATACTGCCCTAAAATGGTGGTATCGGTATCAGCGAATACCAACATAGGGCACCGATACCATTTTGAGAGCCATAAGTTTATTCAACTATTGTCACTCACTCCTGGTAGGCAAAAAAAGTTCTACTTGTTCCACTTTGTATTAGATTTTTTCCTGCTTCAAAAAGGTAGGCAGCAGCTTGACAAAGCCATGATGGCAATTATTTTACATTATTATGGTATCGGTATCGGCCGATACTGCACAGCTAGGTATCGGGTATCGGTATCAGGGCCAAAAAATGGCATTGGCGCAACACTAATAAATAGTGTATTCCTGCACCTTTGACTATGTTTTAATTATTGATATCAAATTAGACTTGGTGGGTTTTATCGGATTTTTTTTTTCTAGACTTGCGAATTGAAAATTTCAACTTCTGAGCACAAATAGAAAACAGCATAAACCCCTGTTGGGCACAGGCATGGATGGAACCACAGACAGCTCCCATTGGTAAACAGCCGGTATCTTTAATCCTCCTTACACCGATCCTGGAGGGCAGAGTCCCAGCTGGAGTCTCCATGATTTCAACTTTCCTAGAAAACATTTTTGGTCTCTTTCTTTTACCCATAGTCTGTAGCTTTTGGGTAACCACATTCACAAGCTTCCAAGAGAACAAAACTACCTTAACTTTGATCCAAAATTTAGGTTATGAGTGGCTGGAAGTGAATCCAGCATTCATAATGGAGGTAACCGAGAAACGGTCTTAAATTTTTTTCCTGAGCTGAAACAGAAAAAATTATTTAACTAGAGAGTTCCCAAGAAGCCATTCTAAGAATTCATAACTCAGTTATGTGAGCAATACTGCAGGGTGGTTTTAGTTCAATTTCACTGAACCTTTTAAAGACTATTGGCTGAAATGTGAGAGAGGCTGTTTTAAATGCATTTTAATATGTGTGCGGAGTTCAGATGAGTGATCAAATCGGTTCTTCTAACAGCCATATTGGGCAGGTGTTCACAGGATAATCAATGTCTGACAGACTGAGAGGTATTTAATTAAATATAGTTGATATTGAATAATTATTGTAAAACGTCATCCATTTTTTTATTCTCTTGGTTTATAACAAAATGCAGAAGATTGATGGACAACAAGCAGATTTGTTTCCACCCCACAGGTGGAATTACAAGTTACAGAATGACTTTTAGAGTGAATAAAGAAAAACATGTTTCACTAATTTGCTAAAAAAAAAAAAAGGAAAAAAAGTTGCAGCATCAAAACTCCATATAGTTCAGGCTTTCTGAGGTTCAGCAAGTTGAATTTAAGTTTAAGTTTTCATATCGGCAAAATTACTAAGGGAAATGAACATGTAACAGCTTCTATATAAATTACTTAAAATCTTAAGAACGCCTATTCTAACTTTCTTTACTGAAAGATTTGTCTTTTTCACCTCTGCTGTGTAACTCCGCCATTTTAACTCAGCTCAAACGAATCCATTCAGTGACTGATTATTGAATTCAGCAGCCATTATCTTAGATCATGTCAAGTACATGAACTGCCATTCCCTCTATTTTATATCCATTCTAATTTTTTGGCTTAATTTGTTAATAAATGATTATTTCTGTTTAAAATTAGACGTCTGTAACTTTTTGATTATTGCTTTATTTTTATTGTGTAAATGGGGAGGAAAAAGCAGTATCAGCTTAAAAAAAAATCTGCCCCCAAACACTAGCAGCACATGTAGGGGGTCGGTTAGAGTTATGTTAAAAATAAATCTGTAGCGGCCTTAAAACGACTTTGTTCGTCAATTTGTAGTGGACAGCTGGTTTCATTAAGTTATGATAAATGGCCTGTTGTTATTCTGGGTTTTATCACGTCTGAGGATCCTAAAGCGCTTTACACTGAGTTCAGACATTATTCATACGCTAATGGTGGTAGACAACACCATAGCCACAGCCGCCCTGGGACAGACTGACAGAAACGAGGCTGCCATACAATCAGCGCCACCAATCCCAGTGACCACCACCAACAGCACACAAGGAGGGTAAAAGTCCCACTGATAAAAATATGCATTAGCTCCTAAAAATTACAAAAAATGGCTCCCCTTTGAAGCCCAGTAAGGTTCTGGAAGTAAAGGGATATGTTTCTTTATTAGTTTGACTTGAAAATAGTTTAAATCTAACTGATGTTATCAGAAATTCTAGAGAAAAATAAGCAATGTGAACAGGAATGCACACTTAAAAAAATTGTTTTACCTGTTAAAGCATACTAGCATTCTGACTTTTTGCCACTGTTGTTTATGTCTGACATGCTCCATTGTGAACAAATCTAAATTTACAGCTTCCTTTTTTTTTTTCTTTTTCTCTAATCCTCTCTCTGCTCCTCCTTTTTGTTTCGGCCGTCGCCGTCTGTGTTTCTGCACCCCCGTGTGACGGCTTTAAAAAAAAGGTCTGTCATCAGGCTGGTAGTACAGCAATGCTGACACCTAATGAGCAACATGGACTGCATAGTTTGTTGTTTACTGCTTATGGATTAATGTGTGAGGGAGGCTGCATGCTTTTATCTTTCACACTGCAAAAAATGGAAATCCAAATAAGTCATTTCTTTCTTAAATGAGGAATTGAGGAAGTAGGTGAGACACTTTGCCAATGGAACAAGACAATTTACACTTAAAATCAGAAAAAAACTAGTGCATATTTTTAACTCTTTCATTCTGAGTGTAAAACAACTCATTCCATTGGCAAATCATCTCATTTATATACTCAAATTTAGGCTGAACACACTTAATTAACTAAGACATTTTTACTTATTTCTTTTTCTAGATTGTTTTTGTAGTGCATAACATCTACTTTTTTTTTGGCTCTGAGCCATATTTTATTAAAAAAGCAGATATGAAATGAGGCTACTGCATGCATTATTTTAAACAAATAATTCCACATCAGAACATCATACCTTTGTTGACATAACTCAGTGCATAGCCACAGCAGTGTCTGATCTAGTCAATCTTTTTCTGCCACCCCAAACCTTACAAAGTTATTTGTAGATTCATAAAAAGGCGTGATTACCAGCAAACAGAGACTATATTCTTTCAAAGGAGACTAGTCAACACAGTAGTCATTTACATATGACTACTGTAAAAAATGCTCATATTGAGTGATGCATAAGCACATGTGTAGCTTTTAGTCGTTTTAACAGTATTTATGAACAGTATATACACACAGTTATATCCAAAATAAGTCATGCTATTTGAAAACCAGTAAAAGGAGCACTTCAATTCCTTCTTTCTATTGTAGTTATTATTGTCCGAGAGAGAAAATCTTTTAGTTTAGTGAAAAAAAACAGCAGGTTTTTAATCTTTCATCTGCTCAAAGCCCTACCTGGCTTGCTGATTCCAATCTGCTCGAGATCAGACTCCTTGACATAATTAAAGTGCTCCAGTCGCGTAATGTTGAGGCCGTCTCGGACACGGTGGTAGAACTTCTCCAACTGGACCTCAGCCAGGAGCTGGTACAGCCACTGAGTGTCCTGGTCCATCAGCATGACCTGCCCCTGACCATCCTGCAGGCATAACGACAAATGCGTTGGAAAACTCTTAAATGTTCAGAGTCCTGATCATAATGCTCCTTCCACTAAACTTTTCCCACAAATACTCCTTAAATATAACTTGCTAACAGAAGATCAGAGGGATTGATGCTCAGAGAGAGTCAAATCATTTCAGAAATCTTAAGACATGTCTAAAACTCTTAGGCAAAATATCAAAAAACATGCACGTCACGTATCTCTCCTTGATAAACACTTTGTTTATTGAAGCATCCCTTGAGGTCTTGGTTAGTAATTTGCAATGAAAACCTTAAATAATGGAATCCCTTGATGTGGGCTAGTAAAAAGTTTGATCAGTTTTCTGTTAATAAGCAAAAATCTCAGTTATTTTCTGTATACTAAGTTCCATTATTGCACCTTCATAAATTGGAATATCTTACATATTTATTTAAGTAATTCAATTAAAACAAAGTATAAAGTTATTATTGTTTTTTTTGTGTGTGTGATATCTTTGATTATTTTCCATCTAATTAGAATAAAAAGAAACCAGTAACTTTAAGATTCACATTTCCAAAAAGCCACAGAATAGTCAACAAAGAAAAAAATTAGAAAAGGATAATACATTGTTTTTTTTTTTGTAATATTTAGGTCCAGTGCTTTTCCTCCTATTTAACACCAGTGTCATCCACATTCCAGCAGAAGCTTCTGCAACATTGTGGAAAACTAGGAGGTGGAAATGTAAGCCTGTCTGAGCTTCAGAGCCACCAGTTTGACCAGATCTCGCAAAGATTGCCTTTATTTACCCGCTCAGGTGTTGAGAGAACAACAAGACTCAATACTAAGCCATGCTCTGGCTGATCTGGGCTCCATTTCCAGTTTCAGTTTAGCCATTGTTACGGTAAATATTGATAAGAAGGGAGTTGCATAGAAATGCTGTAATTTCAGCCTCCCACCCCTCCTGAAGTTACTGAATACAACTATAAATCCTCTTATCAACACATCGCTCAGCAGGTTTGAATCAGGAAGCATAAACTTTATCCTGTCAGCCACAGTGGGATGAATGAACCTCTGCAGGAAGCCTAACAAGGCTGCAGAAAATTAATGATTCAAATGATGAAACCTACAAGCTGCAACTTGTGCTCATTTTAAGGGACAACTCCCAAGTTACAGAAGCAAGGCCAACGTTTTCTCTTGTGCATTAAAAAAAAAACATTACAAGAACATAGCAGAGAGGTCTGTAAGCAGCAGGCCTTTTGTGTACAGAGGGATGAATGTTTAACCTGTTCAGCTACTGAAAATCCTCCCAGCCTAAAGGTATGCATGTGGCCATGAGCTCAGTTATTTATTTCACGGTCTATGAAGCTTCAAAAGTCACTTAAATAACTGCTGTTCTCTTTCCAACTTTAATTCGTTACCTTTAACGACCAGGTGAGGTTAATCCAACTATTGTTTACTTTGGTGATTTTTATGTGTGAGCAACTCAAGATTAACCTAGATAGAAACACCTGACTCATGCATGACATTTAGCCCTGTATATTAATTAATTAATTAATTAATTAATTAATACTAGTAAATTAATCCTAAAAACAAAAAGTCCACAGTTATGACGTAAATAAAAGATTTATATGAATATACTGCTTTATTTCAAGGCAACCTCACCGTTAATCCAAAAAAGCTCAGTCTTCACTTGGTGTCTTTAACCGCACAGAAAGAGATGATTCATGTCGGCTCCGAAACCTGGAAGTTCGACGGAAGACTCTGGAAACTGATTCGGATCCTGATCGTTTTATATTTTACAGATTACCATGCAAGGGAAAAGTCCAGAACAGCCCGATTCTACCGTAGAAATGTCCCAAAAGAGGCGATCGATTAGGAGGATATCCTTTGGCACAATTCGTCGCACACGGTGTTCTTGTGATTCACCTGTTTGTCACCAGCGACTCCCTCCGCCTCTCCGCTGACCACACCCCTTTCTGAGTTTCTCACCTGAGCTTTGAACGCAGCAGAGTCTCGGTGAGCTCAGCAAACACCGGGCTGTCAGATAGGACTGTCTCACTACAAACAAACAAACAAACAAACAAACACAATTAATAAAGAAATAAATCACAAAACAGAAATGTTTCTGTTTCCTTTACCTTAACCAAATTTCCAGTAAGAAAATAAGATGTTTTGAAACTGATTTACAAAAAAAAACAAAAAAAAACTTTATTATTCTGTAATTAGAAAGCAGTGTTAATAGTCAAACATCTATTAGGCTTTTCATTTATTTATTTATTTTTAAATTAGATTTCATATATCGAGCCGCCATTTTTAGATCCAACAAGAGATTTTTAGATAGCTAGCTTTTGGCTAACAATGCTCTCCTCTAAAAGTGACGTTTTTAGTTTAGTCAGCAGCTACTGAAACTAATTTTTATTCTTTGAACAGTTCTTACAGTTATTTAGTTAGCTTACTAGTTATTTATTTAGTTAGCTAGTTGTTTAGTTACCTAGTAGCCAACTAACTAGATATTTAGTTAGCTAACTTGTTATGTACTTAGTTCGTTGGTCGGTTGGCTAGCTAACTAGTTAGGTGGTTAGTTAGTTATTTAATTAGTCAGTTACTAGTTAGCCAGCTAATTAGTTAGTTAGTTGGTTGGCAAGTAAATTCGTTGACTAACTAAATAGTTTGTCAGCTAACTATGTAGCTAGTTAGCCGATTGGTTAATTAGGTATCCAACTACTTAATTAGTGAGCTGACTAAAAGTTGAGTTAAGTAACTGGCTAACTAGATAGTCAGTTACTTAGTTAGTTAGTTTAGTTAGTTAGTTGAAATGGATGGAATAAATCTCACATATCCAGTGTTCAGTGTGATCTTTATCAGTTAGTTATATATAGACAGAGTTGGATAGTCACTAGTTACATTCCCTCATTTACATTTACTTAAATACTTAAAAAAATACCTTGTACTTCTTACAATTTTACTTGAGTAAAAATATGGTGAAGTATCACTACTCTTACTTGAGTAAAATTTCTCACTACTCCATCTATTGAGTAGCTTCACTTAATGAAATCAAAATAAACGATATGTACCATTGAGAGACAAACTTTTTGTTTTGTTTTTTTACTCAAGGCTTGTTAAAATCCTATTTTCCATCAGCTCAGTCTGCCTTATCATTTGGAGGTTGAGGTCAAATGCAAAAAACAGTGTAATGTAATTTAACTTAATCCTACATAATTTAACTCTTGTTTTTTTTAGTTTTATAACTCAAAAAATTATTTTAAATAGCATTAATTCTACCTAAATTACTCACCCTGTACTTACTGTATATTATAGTTTTATTTATCTTATTCTTTGAAACACCACAACTTCCATATACCTTAATACTTTTTTTATTTACCTCATTTTGTAAAATATTAAACCAGTTGTTTTGATCATTGGTAGAACATCAGTTATTCAGTATTGAGTGGCCTTCTTACAAAATACTTTTTTACCTGTGTAATTTCTTTAAAGGCTCATTTTAACTTGAGTAAAATTATGATGAAGTAGTGCTACTCTTACTTATGTACAATCTTTGGATACTGTACCCACCTCTGGGTATATAAGGAAATATTTACCTCCCCCACCACCCACAAAACAAAGTATTATCAAAACCTTTTTAAATCTTGGGCACAACAATCCTTGTTTTTCTTGCTTGTATCCTGCCTACCGCCTGTTTCTTCTGTTGTTTGTTTAGACACATCTGAAGACTTGTTTTCTCTGCCGCATGACTTCAATTATTTGCATTTAAAACATAATGATTTTAAAGTTTATTATTATAAAAGTTACTTTATTCTTTGTGTTTAATCACATCAAGACAAAGAGTAAAACTTGTCAGCAGCAATGAGTCAACAGTTGAATGCTTAAATACTTTCCTGTCTATCTCTCTTTCTGCCATACCTACCGTTGCCCAACCAGTTTAACCAGATTCTTTTTTTTTCTTTGTCGTCAGGCAGCAATGCAAACCTGGCAGCACACTGGATGACTTGTCTTAATTTTGCACTTCCTGGTACAGTATCTTTCCAACAGTACTCCCTGCTCTTTGCCTAAATTACCTAACACACAAAAACACACCCATGCACACTTACACAAAAGACTTAAGTGAAGTTGCATTTCAAATAGGAGTGGTCTCAAGGGTTTATTTTCACGTCTTTCATCCATCTTACAACTTAAACCACTAAACAAGCAAAAGAGACATTATGACAGATTAACATGACAAGAATTTACAAATCTGGTATTTCAAATTAATTATTATAATGAAATACAATTAAATATAATTCTAAAATCATCTATTTCTTTAAATATCTCTCTAAATATATATATTAGATATATTTTTACTATCACATTAATACCTGTATTTGAATAAATAGCAGTTATTGTTGCTTTTGGGGTTCAAAAAAGTAGAGGATGTCATTGTGTTTCTCTCTCAGTGTCAGCTTACAGTGAATGAAACTTAGAGTTTCATGTGGGACACATGTGATGAAAGAAGCTTTCACAGGAGACATTTTAGAGTGAATATACTACCTGCACCGAGGAAAGAAACACGAAACCTAAAGTGACTGAAAGTACACAGAAAACAAAAAGAGAACTAAATCTGCCTCCAGTATGGGCCGTGGTCCCACTCTAAATATACACGGCATGGTCATGATCTTTAATTGAAATGTAACAATAATGAAACTGTAATAAAAACCCCAAATATATAGAAAATGTATTAAGTTTCCCTATAGAAATAGTTAACGTTTTAAGATAATCCCAATGGATCTTAAAAGGTCAAAGATGTGCGTAATAGTCAAATATTTTAACAGGTTGTTTTGTACTCAGCATCCATCACTTTAAATCACAGTTTACTTTGCTTACAGGAAAATAAAGTTACAATCAAAACATAATTACCGTTGTAAAATATGCAACATAATATTCCAAATAGAAGAAATAAAAAAAAAAGATTGAATAAAAAAATAAAACCAATTTTATGTTCTCGATGCCTAAAATTAACATCATTTTTATACCTTACATTATAAAAACATTACATTGCTAAAAATAATTGCATCACTTTTTGAATGATAAATATCAGTGTTTAATAAGCTGGTTTTGGTGCATTTTTTCCCTAGCTACACTCCAACCTCACTACTCAGACCTCAATAAAACACCATCATCTCTGATGTTGCTGCTATTTTTAAATAGCCATTACTGTAAAGATGTCCATAGCTGTATATTGGTTATTTATTTTCCAGATGCACCGTATTTATGTTGTAAATACACTGTACAGTACAGTATGTATTTTATTATTTTTAACTCTTCAATTTGTGATTTTATATACTTTTCTAAGCTCCACATTTGTGTGACCACTTTTGCTATAATCTTTTTGCTGCTTTAATCACCGGAATTTCCCCATTATGGGACAACAAAGGGATTTTCTATTCTATTCTGTTTTGTTCTATTCTATTCTCTACAGCTAAAAATAATTGCATCAGTTTTTGAATGATGAAATGACTGCTTTTAATCATCTGGTTTTAGTGGATTTTCCCCACTCAAACCTCATTACTCAGACCTCAATGAAACTCATACATAGAACCTTACTGCCACACGAAGAAGGTTAAAAGATCTGAGTAAAAATTCTGGCTCCAGTCTAAAGTAATTAAGAACCAATGAGAACTACACTCGTTGACACTTTTAAGACTTTGTAACTCCTGTGAACCCTAGTAAGAGCCATCGTCCACAAGTGAGGGAAACAGGAAGCAGTGATAACCCTTCCCAAGACAAAATTTCACCAAGAGCTCAAAGGGGACACATACAGGTCACAAAAAGAAATTGGAACAGCATAGACTTAGACAGATTTATTTGTCGTTTTGTTTACATAAGTGTAAAACAAAAAGAAATTTCTTTTAGAACCGCTCTCTAGACAATTTCATTTTTTTTAAGTGCAGCCTTGAAAAATAGTAAAAAAAAAATATAAAAACAGTAATATAAAAATATGACTGTAAATTTACAGTTCTAGCATTTCAGTTATTTTTATATATAATGATAAAATATAATAAATATAATAAAGTACGATAAAATAACCCATTTTACAAAACATTCAGCAATCTGATGGCATTGGGGAAAATGCTGTTACAGATGCAGAGGGGTGTATGGAATCCCAGCTGTTCCAGTTTGCCCATCAGATGCTGTGGGATGATGGTGTTGAAAGCTGAACTGAAGTCCAGGAACAGCATCTGCATGTGGGTGTTCTTCTCCTCAAGGTGTGCCAGGCTCAGGTGGAGAGCAGAGGAGATGGCGTCCTCAGTGGAGCGGTTCCGTTGGTAGAACTGGAATGGGTCGAATGTTGGGGAGAAGACTGGAGACAGTGTTCTTTAACCAGCCTTTTTTAAGCACTTCATCATGATTGGAGTCAATACAACAGGCCGGTTATCATTCAATGAGGTGACCTGAGGCTTCTTTGGGACTGGAATAATGCTGGCAGCATGCTGGCACTATGGATCGGTCCAGAGAGGTGTTAAAAATATGTTCAGGATTGGTCAAAAGGCAACCATTTCAGTGTTTATAGGTTAAAATACGAATTTAATAGAAAAATAAACTATTAAAATAATTATGATGTATCTATGCATCCATCCATCCATCCTTGTAGGAAAAGGGGTTCAAAGCGCCACACCAAACAGAGAGAAATGGCGCCCTCTGGTGCATACATTAGATATTGCCTTTAGTCGCAACAACCGCGTCATCATAAAGCGACAACACACTAAAAAATGCGTAGCTAACGACAAAACGTTGCCTTTTAACGATCAGTAGAAAGCAAGTGATGAATAAAAGTATATCAGAGCTTCTTACGAAGGTACATGGTAGAAATAATCCAGTATCGTAATTTTAGATAAATGATTCCCTAAAAGACATAACCTCGATTACTTTATTGCGTTACTGCGGAGGTATGATTCGCATTAAACTGTAGCAGAAAATGCCCAAAGTCTCGGATTCAACGTTTCCTCCGGGATGTAAAGGTCTTCCTGAGGGCTTCTGGTCAGCGGTGGAGGTGTGGCTGAAAAAGCCTCATGTTGTCAACAAGCGTCTTTGCGGAGCCACCGTGACTGAGAGCAGAGACGTGGACATAGAAGACCTGAGGACCCTGCTGGGGACTGATGATGGAGAACTGCACCAGGATGTATCTGCGTTCCTCTGCAGCGGAGCCTCACCTGCACACACACACCAGGGGGACAAACCCTGGTGCTCCACTGTCAGGACATTTATCCCTAAAGTCAGCTGCTATGGTGCAAAGAGGCAGAAGGAAATCGTACTGAAAGGTAAGAGCCTGGGTTTACTTTGTCGTTTTCTTTACGTCTGTGGTGTTCTGATCTGCTTGATCTTCTGCAGACTCTGACAGACAACACGTGACCTTTCTGCCTTTTGAGGAGGACCCAGCTGCAGGGAAGACATCCTTAAAGAAGAGCAACATTTATCAGATCAGGCTCTGCAGTGTGGGATTTGACCAATGGTGAGTCCACATCTCTGAGTATAACCTCCAAAAGATTGGACTACATGCTTTAAGAAAACATCAGAGCAGTTACCAACCTAGACTCTTACATAAATGAAAGTTTCTCTGATGTTTTGCAGAAGCTCAATATAAACACATTTTTCTTCAGGACCACTTTCTTTTAAGTTGACTTTTTGATTTTTTTAATGGAAAGAGCAGAATGCAAGATCTCATCTATTAATAATGATAATGATTGAACATTATTGATCTCTTAATGGAGAAATTTACTTCTGCATCTCAGTCCATCCCCTTGGGGAGCAGTGGGCTGCCACTGTGCGGCGCCTGGGGAGCAATCGGGGGTTAAGGGTCTTGCTTAGTCACTCAGAGTTCAGGCTGTTCAATCCATTACCAAAAGTCACCCAGATTTCAAAGCAGCCTCAGACCTTCATACCACCACTACCGTGCATCACTGAGTCTAAGATGTGTAGCTGAATGCTGTATTTCAGCTCTGGCCTGTTGTGATTTTATGTTCTATTCTATTCCCAGCCAGCTGGGAATTTATGTTTCTGATACTTTAAGATGTCTATTGCCTCCCCGGTAGGGGTGGGAAATATCTTATTTAATCAGATATTATTTTGGCTGTTATATATTGTTTATGAACACACACCCTACTAAAAATGAAAGAGTGATTTGAGCTCTGATCATGGTCAAACAGTTAATTCTGCACGTGTATGGAATAAATTCACCACAACTTCTGTTCAAAATATTAAGAGTTTATTAAGAAAAATGTTCTCTCCCTAATCATGCCAGACCTGCAAACCTTTTGGTCCATGTCCATTGGAAGGCTCTCTCTGTCTCAGTGGCTCACATCAGGGGTCCTCTTTGTCCCCGTGGCTCATCTAGGCAGGCTTTCTCATCCAGTCTGGCTTTATAAGTTCTGAAACTCAAGAGAAATGTGTCGCAAAATGTCTGTTTTGCAGCAGTTTGGTTCTAAAGGGTCCATGATGACTTATCTTTGATGATTCTGGAGATCTGAGTCTTTTTGGGCCCAGATCTCCATTCTTGCCGGAGATCCTGCCGAAGTGGACTCCACTTTTATGGGCAAGGGAGAGTAGACAAAGAGGAGGAATCTGGTTTTAGCTGTGGTTTTCCTGTGTCCTCATAGAGAGGGGGGTGGTTGGTCACACTTCTGTGACTTTCCATGTGACTGAAAAAGGCAGAGTTGAAGAGATCTTAGAGCTGCTTGTGAGCCAAACTTTATCCTCTTCTCTGGTCATCATGTCAAGATGAAATATTGACGCTGGTTCAATGTGCAAGAACCATGATCATGGCATATGGCAGAACAGATCTTTAGAGTCCAAAGATTTTTTTCCCCTGTAGGACACATTAAAATACAGATGCTATTTATGTAATTAGAAAATGTATTCTTAATCATTAATATTCCAGTTTGTAAACAGATCAATATCCATCTTCTCGTTTATCTTTATTCCTTTAATTTAAAAAGAAACAAAACAAATTGGACCTGACAAATACAAAGCTACTAAAAACAGTAAAATTATATAAATGCTGTTCGCCTCTTTCTCCTCAGGGCTTTGGAGCTTCACGTGTTGACGTCAGATGGGTGGTTCTCCGATGGCGTTGCCTATCCCAGGCTGCCCTGGCTGTCCTCCGATCTGCTGCCTAAACTGGTGCGCTGGGCCGCCGAGTCCAAGAGCAGCGAGTTCAAGAGCACCCTGTCTCTGCTGCCAGTGGAGAAGTACAGCCTCATGTACCAGCAGCTGAAGGAGAAGTACAAGAGCATGGTCCAGGTAGAGAGACGCCAAGGTTCTGACTCTGTCTGCGCTTTCTATGTCCTACAGTGTTCTCATGTTGTTTCTCCTGTTTTTTTTTTATTTTTATTTTGTTATTTCCAGGTTTGGCCAGAGGTTACCGATCCTGAGAAGTTTGTGTTTGAGGATGTTGCTATAGCTACTTATCTCCTGGTGGGTTTGGAGCTGCTCTTAATGCTCTTTTAAAACCAAAACAATCAGTGATGTATGTTTAGTCAGGATCTTTGATTCTTTGACGCAGAGCTATGCTCTTGTTATCCAAGACTGGGCCAATCAGTGCATGAGTGGACCCAGGGAATCGGTTCATACGTCATGCTAGATGATATCAGACGTTACCCTGCAGCTGCAGAGTGCGTTTAATTAATGATTAACTCTTGATACTGAACCAGGCTAACTGTGGCTGCAGGTTCTGTGGTCTGAGGAAAGAGCAGCGAAAAGTCAGACTGATCCGCAGTCCTTTGTGGACCTCGGCTGTGGAAACGGCCTCCTGGTTCACATACTGACCAATGAAGGGGTAAGTTAGAAGATTTTTTTACTTTCATTTATCCCAGAGTCCTGTCAGACTACTGGGACTTTTTTGACCCCTGTATCAGGGTGACTTTGAATATTACAACTTTCTCCCTTTCTTGAAGCTAGAAACAGCGACTGCTTCTGTTTATATGCTGACCATTCTGATTTATGTTGCAGCACCCAGGGAAGGGCTTGGACGTCCGTAGGAGGAAGATCTGGGACATGTACGGCTCTCAGACGCTGCTGGAGGTGAGGAGGAAAGTTAATGTATTTCTTTTTTTTTTTTTTTTTACTCATGTTAGAAATACCCCCTTCCCTCAAAAAAAAAATTCAGTCCTTTGTCTTAATCCAGACTTTTCTTCCTAAATGCTTCAATATGTTTGGTTTCCCTATATACAAAAGTT
>NW_015151289.1:269602-271403 GCF_000732505.1 Cyprinodon variegatus | reverse complement strand
TTTTTTTTTTTTAAGGGATAAAAGTGGTAACAATCCTGCTCACAATAATCATAAATAATAAGTCACAATAATTTTAAAAACAGGCTTCGAATTAATAATAAAAAAAAAAATGATATAGATGAACCAATAGATAAGCTGTTGCCGGTATAAAAGGTGTTTATAATAATAAAAATTCCTCAGGTTTTCATTTGTCAAATTTGCATAGATTTCTTCAAAGAACCTCAAATAAAATAGCAGTTTTAGAATCTGTCATGCTGCTGATTTCAAATATAATATAAACACGAAACCATGTTCAGGGAGAGCTGCTGCATGCGCTCTCTGCCACTCACTACAATTTATTTTTCCAAATCACTGATTATGTGATGCGCCCACCGAGGTGTTTTGGGGGATATGCCCTGAATGTTCATTAAATAAAAAAAAGCAGAAAAGTGTCAGAATCCACACTTCTTCTCTGATAGTTTCCAGTGAGCTATTATGAATTAATTCATACCAATATGCAACTCTTTTTGCTATTTTAGGAAAAGGCAATTACTCCGAGCGAGAGCTTCTTATTCCCGGAGACGGACTGGCTGATTGGGAACCACTCGGACGAGCTCACGCCGTGGATCCCCGTCATAGCGGCCAGGCGAGTCATCAGCAAACACAATCACACTATCTCAAACGCGCCAGCTGATCTCTCTTTTTTTTGAGGGGGATTAATATGATGGACAGACTGTGGTGTGTGGAGGTGTTATGAAAATCAGCGTTGATGCCGCCACATGGTGGCTCTGTTGAGCCTCCATCTCAGACAGCTCTCATTTCTAAACCACTTTTCTTCTACCTGCTGCCTTTTTTCCTCCTTTCTCTAACTGCAGGTCATCTTACTCCTGTCGTTTCTTTGTCCTCCCCTGCTGTTTCTTCGACTTCTACGGGAAGTATCAGAGGCGCCAGTGTAAGAAGTCTCAGTATAAAGAGTACATCGACTTCATTGCAGAGGTCAGCCAGGTCTGCGGCTTCAACACAGAAGAAGATTGCCTGAGAATCCCCTCCACCAAGCGGGTAGGTGTAGCCCGACCAGATACATCGGAAATACCTCCCAGTCGAGGAAGGTAGGGGTGCAAACATCAGCAGGGCTGTAAAGCTTGCAGCATGGGGGGTGGCATTCCTCCAAACAGGGTCTTCATAGCAAAGCATTCATACTTCAATCTGTTGGGTGGAACCTGCAGCAGCATTCTTTTTAGTGTGAAGGGGTTTAATCCAATATTTACCCATCTTAAGATATATTCGTTTTGAACACTTTATTTTAAAACTATAAGACTCAATTTTTGTAAATTGTTGTAGCATGTGAAAATGTTTGAGCACTAATAACTGATTCCAGGGTTATTAGTATAATTTATGACAGATGCCCTCATTTATCCTGCCATTTTCTAAATGGGAAACGCCTGAAGGCGTGTCTTTAGAGTCAGATCCTTACTGATCTTTATCAGACAGGAAAAAAGCTCCTCATATGCAACCTTTTAACAGAGCTGCAGGGTATCTGAAATTCACATTACAAACTGCAAAATATGACCTCTGAAGTAAATATATTTTTTCCCTTGTTTTAAGCTCATAAACAAGACAATTTGCCATTGGGCTAAGATTATTTACATTTAGAAAAAGGAAAAAGAGCAACTTGATCATCTTATGTTGAGTGCATAATATACAATTGTCTTATTTAAAGGGAAAACAAGTTATTTAATTGACAGACCGTCTTATTTACCTTCTTAAATTAAGGAAAAATACACTTAGGCCCCGTCCACACGAAGACGAACCCTGGCCTAAA
>NW_015151289.1:253034-269057 GCF_000732505.1 Cyprinodon variegatus | reverse complement strand
TTTGGAAAATATCAGCGTTTCGTGTTCGTTTTGACTTCGTGTGGACGGGGCCTTATTTTAACATAAGTGTATTAAGGCCCTATTTTTAGCTTTTGCAGGGGGTGATTTCCGAGTCTAAAAATTAGATTGTTATATTTAAAGATGTCATGTAGGGCTGAATCAATTCATCGGATTAATTGTGATTAATTGATTATTGAAATAATCGTAAACTAAGTTTGTAATCGATTAATCATTAACTGGAGTACAGGCTGTAAAACATGTCTTTAGCTGACAGAGCGACCCACTTGGAGCCGTAATTATAACAAAAAATGTGTAAATATTTAGCATTTAAGTTAAAAAATATATATTTTTCGTCTGTGAATATTCTCTATCCAGAACTCCTCAAGTGGAAAAGTTTTAGTTTTACCTGGTTAATTTCATAAAAAGTTTTCTTTAATGAACCTTTTGCTATCTGATTATTAACCAATTAATCAAAAAAAATGTTTTTAATTCAATTCAAGTCATCTCAAGGCACTTTACAGAGACATTTCAACTAGATCATTCTTTGAAATTAATTCAAAGTTTTCTATCTAAGGGAAACCAGTTGATTGTATCGACTCATTGACTGATGTAGTGACAGTGGAGAGGAAAAACCGCCTTTTAACAGGAGGAAACCTCCTGCAGAACCAAATAATTGACAACCTAATCAATATGCTAAAAAATCGTTGGTTGCAGCCCTAATTTCATGCAACGTAAACTATAAGCTCCAGTAAAAACTTTGATAACCTGGAAGGTGTTTTATTTAGGGGGAGTGGCAGCATAGGATGGTTGTGAGGAAAAGTGGCTTAAACAGTGATAAATCAGTGCTGGTACTTTAATCCTTAATATCATTTCACCCAGACTAAGAGAACTGCATGTCTAGAAAAAAATGTTGTTTCCGACCATCCATAAACATAGTATTTTGTAGCTTACAAAGCTGCAGCAAACTTTGATTGGGAACTTTTTGGTTTGGTTGGACTTCCCTTGAGCGTTTAGCTCAGAGATACTGAAGCTTGATCTGGCATTAAGCAAGTATTGAACTGTTAAACATTATGGAGGTATGATGCTGCTTGGCCTCTTTCTCTACCAAAGTTCCAGGGAACCTTTTTCAGAGAGCACAGAAATTCCTAGAAATAACAGGGAGTCTGCAGCCCTGACAAACAGGCCAAAAGATCCAAAATAATCTGGCTGCATTACACTGTATGTAAAATGGTTAAAGAAAATGGAAACATGTCTCCAAAGATCAAAGTGAAATCTTTATCGAACCAAAACAAAAGCGTGCTATATATGAAAAAAAAAACAAAAAACTGTTTTGATTATTATTCATAAAATATTTTTATAGGATTTTCCAAAATATTGGCCCCTGCTTTTGTTTATTCTTTTTCAATATGTAGCTTTGGATTATGCTCCAAGTCTAAGCTGCCAGATTTTGAGCATAATCCTTAGTTTTAAGCAGTGTTTCATCAAAATTTAGTGAAGCTGAACAAGTAGGGCACAAAAGAAGTTTGGGACCTGAAAAATGACATACACGGCAGCTAATCAGTGAGTAAAATGTGTAGTGTTATTCTTCAGTTAGCAAGATTTCCTACCAGAGGCTTCCTGGGAATCAGATTTTAATGCCCCTTATTGTCTTTATGCATTTCAGAGAATAAGTTATATAAATGGACAAAGCTTGTTTATTCTGTGATGGACTGATGCTAAGCTTTAATGTCTAATGATGAATAAAGCAGAGAAAAAACGTTTACATAAAGATTTAGAGAGACTGTAGAACTGATGATGAAAACAATTTCAAAAGTTTAGCAGAAGGTTTGGCTTCTTACTGCCACAGGGCTGTATATTTTCATGTCTCAAAAAGGTATAGGTTTGTGGAAAATCGGCTATTAAGTTTAGGAAAATGGATCATTTTCTTCTCCTTCTCCCACTATGTAACAGAACGAAGGTTTAAAAATAAATCCTGCTGTTTCACATTAATTTATATTAGTTTTCCACAAACACCGATGTGACTCCTTGATTTTATTAGTTTGCACTTAAGCCTTTTGTTTTTTGACTTAATGGCTGTTTGCATAGTCACTGACATTTAATTAAAGGGACATTTTTACTCCCCGACTGTTCTCTGGAGATCTTGAATTAGCACTGTGGTCTTTAAACCGGTTCTTGAATCCAAGGAAACCATGAAAACCTTTTTTTTTCAGGAATATGTGCAAAAAATAAAATAAAAAATACATTCACAAATTATGTCTTAAAGAATCTGGATTTAGTATCAAAGGTAGTCCACTCTTTATGTGGCAAGTCTAAGGGTTCAGCAGTTTGAAAATGGGAGCTGATGAAGCATAAGTGTTCAAATATACCCAGTGACACAAAAAGGCTTAAAGGCAGGAAAGAGGATTCTGCGATGGACGACATGTCCGACGGCTGTATGTATATTTTTGTATGGTGCTCATGCGTCAGTGCCCCCTCCTTTTCAAAAGTTCTCTACGCTGGAAACGCTTCCACCGGTAATTTTGTATTTCGCCTAGAGCGGCAGCAGAGTACCAGGAGGCACCTTGCCAGCTGGAAATATCCATGAAAAGAAGAGATCTCTGCAAATTATATTTACAATTTGTTGGTTTGTTAACCCTGCTGCTGCTATTCAACTGTAAATGTTTCAAAACTGTAGAGTTAGACAACTTTTGTCATTTTGTATACACAGAGTGTATACGAAACTGTATTTCGTTATGTACAGCTCTCATGACATTTCCTTTAGTGAAAGTGCAGCAGTGATCAAATAATAATAAAAAGAGTATTAATAATTTAATATTAATAATAATAATTTTAAAAATACAGCACTTACTATAAAATTAAATGTAATTTACCTTTCCAGCAGCAGTTATGTGACCAAAGCATCCGTTTTCAGACCCTTTTGCTCCTTCAGGACACGCCATCACACTTAGCCGACTCCAATCTCTCCCACTTTCTCTCCTCTTTTCAATGGCATCGAAAAAAGGCTTTCTTTTCCGGGTAGGTTTGTCAGGATGCTTTTCGGCCATTGTACTCAAGTTTACACAAAAGAGTGAACAAATAGGCAGCGGCAGCAAACAAGCGTAGGAGTACCTCTTCATGCTTCGGCATAATGGCGGACCGCTAGCCAAACGGCATATGAGTTATGCTTGGTGGAACCCACGTAAATAACATCATGGCAAAATGTTTGATTGACAAACACGTAGCAAATCCACTTTTGACAGTAGGCAAACTAGATTTGCTTATGTTTTGTAGGTACCACCATGGCCAGCGTTTATAGGTTTTGATTTCTTTTTACCATAAGTGCAACAATGCCACCCATCAATTAAATCGTTTTAGATGAATCTGAACACAACTTCTAAGAAAAATCCTCTTTCATACCTTTAAAGGCTTTGTTTGTAAAAGCTAAAAGAACAACAGAAGATTTTTCAATTGCCTTCAGATGCACTAACTCAGTTTTATATGTATTATGGAAGAAAAAAAGGTGAAGAAAATAAAGGAAAACCAAAAAACCATTGGAACTACATGAGGAGGGCATGAAGGGGAGGAGATGCTAACGGGGATGTGTTCTGTGTTTTCCCTCATAAATACCTCCCAAAAAATGTTCTGCTTCTAGCTTTAGCATGATTGTTCATCATCTGACTTTTCATGTTCTCCTGCCATCCATAAGGAGAGTTGATACTGAGCTTCTTCCTGCAGGTGTGCCTGGTGGGAACGTCCAGGAGCTACAAGCAGGCCGACGAGGCCGATTTAGAGCAGAGGAGGGCTTGTTACATTCAGGGTCGCAAGGCCTCCTACGGGGCAACAGTTCAAGGGTCGGGTGTCAGAAACGTTAAGGATTGTTGCCATGGGAACACAAAGTGTGACGGGATGTCAGAGAGCAGGTGGGAAGATGGCTTCCAGCCGAGGAACGCTGTGGAAACGGTTCGAAACTGCGCTGCTCTGCCGCGAGACTTTGTGGACGGAGTCGTCCTGAAGGTTGCTTCTACCCTACTGGAAATGTCGGAGGAGGAGTCCCTCGGTGACTGGAATAAAGGAGGTAAACCAAAAACACAACAAAGTCGTCCTCTAGCGTTGGACTGGAGGATCTAGTCAAAATTTGAAATGCTGTAATTGTGTAAGAAGCTTAAAAAAAACAACAAAAAAGCAACACATCTTTGTTATATTTTGTTTCCTGAGTCAAACAAGGTGGAGGATTTTGATTGGTTGTTTTAAAACCACTAAATAAACCAAATAACATGTTTTAGTCTTCATGTGAAGCAAAACTTGATGTTTTGTTTATGCTGCCAAAGTTTTGAAGTCTCTTTCTGATCAGTCAGCTCTGTTGTTCTCCTGTATGTCAGAATAAAATCCCAAAGTTTTGAAGTCTCTTTCTGATCAGTCAACTCTGTTGTTCTCCTGTATGTCAGAATAAAATCCCACATACTGCTACCTCAAGCGCCCCCTACTCCCACCCCCCTCATGCTGTGACACGAGGCAGCTCTGCTTTCAACTCTTTATCTCTCCTTCTGCCCCTTCCTGCATCTCACGCTTGAAATGCAGAAAGTTCTACCTCACGCCACCCACACATCGCGGAAAATTCTGTCAGTAATTGTAAAAATTAGCGGTGCTGAATATAAGATGGAAAAGGAATAAAACGAGGGCTGGATGAATAATGCACTGTCATCCATGATTTATGCATGAGCATGCATTTGTACTGAGGTACTCCACCAGTTCTCTGCTGTGTAAGAACAAAGACTAAATTCAGCACAAACCAGGCTTTAGTCAGCGTGCTTAGAGTTGACAGTAGGCCTTCAGGGTTTGGTTTCTTTTTGTGTTCCTAAGCATCGTGAAACAAATGTGTGCATTTTTAATATTTCCACTGAGTCCTTTCTCACGTTTCCAGTGATTGTTTGCTGCAAAATAATTGTGTTGTTGTTTATTTCACCAGTAAGGTATAAAAACAGAAAATAACTCACAAAGCAGACCTTGTAAGAGTCCCTCGTCGCTGCTTCAGTCGTTCAGTGGTGTTTCTTGCCTGTGCCAACCTCACTTGAAAGCCACTGCAGGGCTATTAAAAGCCCCCACACAGGTTTTTTTTTAAGTGATTTCATTTTTCTTGGTTCAGACCAGTGGCCAATAGAGGCCAAAAGAGGGCGCTAGTGCGCCGCCCCACCCGCCCAATGACCCGGATTCAGACATATAAAAAAAAAGAAAGAAATTTTGTTATTTAATCTCAAATTTAAAATATTTTGAAAGTTATTAATATATATTTGTTAGATGTGCAAGATAAATATTTAATCTTTAATAACTAGTAAAGCGTCATTCCATTTTTTGTCGGATTGGTCATGTGTTTCCGCCTTAGGGCGCAAAAATGTTTACCTCTTGACTCTCGTTAAAAGTTGTACATGCTCAGTAGCTCCTCTGCAATACAATGGTATAACAGGAAGTGTATTTGCACACCACCGCACAGACGTTTTGCGTGTGACGGACAGGTCGAGTCGTGGGAGTAAGAGACACATTGGAGAGAGAGAGAGAAATGTAACAAGAAATGTCCTTTTCCAGGACATGTTTTAGTTACAAGGCTTGGCTAACTGCATGTAGCGAGGCTAACACTTTATTCTGCTTTCCCCGTATAATTTTTATAAACTTCAGGATTTGACCCAGCATGAATAAAGACAGGTAGGGCTGATTTAAAGCACATTTTAGAAAAGGCAAAGAAGAATGAACAATCTGGGACTGGACAATGATATGATATAGTGTACTTTTTCTAGGTGATGTTATATTAAAAAGTTGTTCTTAAACACATTCTCAGAAAATAAATAATTTGTATATATTAAAACAATATAAAGCTGACTAATAGCTTCTCCATTATTAAACTAGTAATTTTTTTTAGGTGTATGAAACCATATTGGACATGCAAAACACAGATTTGCCTTCACAAAGCCTCAGAACGGCAAGATTTATGTACAAAAAGTAAACCTGTACATGAAATTATGTTGTGTTTTTATAATGTTTTTTGCTGTTGGCACTCATATAAATATACTGGTGTGATATATGTTTGATTGGTTTTTGGTATACGTCAATTCTTCCTGGAGAAAACTCAACTAGCCGCCACTGGTTCAAACTATCATAATTTTAAGGTCTGAATAGTTCAGAGAACAGAAAAAAAAATGGATTATTAACGCTGCTTGTCCTGATTTTATCTCCTTAAGGTTTTTAACTACTGTTGATTGATGGAGCAATGGAAAGTAAAGACTAATTCCCAGTTTGTGTTACCCAAACGACCATGTCTGCCCTGCTAACAGCTACCTGGCCTAGCCAGCTGTCAGCTGACTGAGTTTTTCTGCATAATTTCAGGCTTGACCTGCCCTCTAAAATTAGTAAAATTACTGGTAAAGTGTGTGGAACTTCATAAATGTAGTCATTAAACTGCATTAAATGCACCTGATTTGACGAGTCTGTTGATCCTTAATCAGCTACTTATTCTGATCTGGAGCTGCTGATTGGCCAACATACTTTTTTTGGTTTTTGATTGACATTGGCCAGACAAGATCAACAGACTCGTCAAATCAGGTGCATTTAATGCAGTTTAATGACTACATTTATGAAGTAACAAAAGTAATGTGTTTCATCTAGTGCTGCAACTAACTATTATTTTGCAATCGATTAATCTGTTGATTATTTTTTCGATTAATTAATTAATAATTGAATGGCCAAAGGTTCCTTAAAAGAACTCTTTTTATGAGTTTAAACCAGACCAAACTACAACTTTTGCAGTTGAGGAATTCTGGATAGAGCATATTGACAGATGAAAATGCTTTTTTTTAAATCTTAAATATTTATAAATTTGTTTTACAATTTTGATATAACTGCTCCTCAAGGTTTGGTTGATCTGTCAACTAAAAGGCATATTTTACAGTCTCTAAACTCCAGTTAACGATTAATCGATTACTAAATTAATTGATGATTATTTAAATAAGTGATTATTCACGATTAATCCGAGTGTTTCAATCCTAGTTTCAACATCAGTTAATGCAATGCGTGACTTTTAGATTAAATTAATCCCAATGAGAGACCTGTTTCAGAGAGCAGCAGCCACCACTGCTCTGAACCCAGCAGTTAGATCATGCATATTGACATGTATTCATGCTGAGAATGAGGGCTGTACATTGAACATGTTGTTCTCTCTGCGACTCTGAGCGTCTCCTTGGAAAGCTTTCATAAATACATTTACAGAAACTGCCTCAACGAGTGGGTGTTTAACTAGCAAACACCTTAAATTACTTTAATTTTTTTCTATCCACTGTGCACCACACGAGTTGTTGAACGCTTTGTGCTTTTCTTTGTTTTGTTTTTTTCACAATATGTGATAGTATTGGCTTTAAGAGCTGGTTCGGGGGTTGTGGGAATGAAAGCTGCATAGAATTTATAAATTGAAAGCAGGAACCTGCTTTTCTAAAGCCTTTTGTTGTCAACGTTAAGTGGAGTGATCCTCTTTTAGGGGCCAGTAAAGGTATATGTGGAGAGGGAATGCAAATGACATATGTCAAAAGATTTAGGCGACTCATTGACATTCTAGAAGGGAATGTTACCTGATTGACCTGTGAATCAAGTGTGAAGAGCATCGATGGCTTTGGCTCTCAGGAAGACAAGATGGCTCCTATATTTGCAAATGCTGCAATCAAGCATCCTTTGCCTGCAACACATCTCTGATTGCAATCAGAATCGGAGGATTTAGCCCCATCGCAAAAACAATAACAGAGCTATGAATCCGAAAAATCAAACCATGATTTTCAATTGTTTTCCTTAAACGTAGAGAAAATGCAAAGGGGCCCACACATTCCTATTGGATGGTGCTTAATTAGCTGGTGTCCATCTGGATTCTATCCAGACTTTTTTGAACAATAAAATGTTCAGCACACAGCACCAAAAGAGAAATTAGTCATGTTACATTGAAAGTAGATAACAAAAGATTAAATCTGTCAAATTTCAAGCTGCAAAGCTCTAACCTTAAAAAATGTAACCCTTACCATACCTCTGACCTTAAATGTGAGCTGCAGTTATAAGAGTTGGGGCTCCTTTTGGAAAAAGTACTAGATTAAGACTATGGCCCAATAAGCTTGCCACTCTGCTAAGCTCTTAAATTGGTTTGTGTCACTTTATTAGCACCCTTAGGTTTGTCTCATTTGCACTGGTGTCTCTCAATTTGCTTTTGACAGTACTCCTCAGATTCTCTGGCTTTAGGTCAACTCAGCTTGCTGTTTAATTAGATACCGTGATATCATGATATCAATTAAGACAGTGGCAGCAATCTTATGTGAAGAGCACGAGTAAAAATAAAATCTGTATCTTCATAGAGGTTTTAATCAGACTAAAGTATGAAGTCCCTTAAAATTTCCTGACAGACTTTTGCATTTTGGACAAAGTGCAGTAATGGCGGAAAATCCAACAACCAGGATGCTGTTCTTCTCTAGTTTTCTGCTTTATTGCAACTTATTGCAAAATTAGCTTTCATCTGGTTCAAAGTTTTCTATCTAAGAAAAACCAGCAGATTGCATCAACTCATTGACTTGAAGGCAATCCCCCAACAGTGGAGAGGAAACAATCGCTACGGCAAAAACAAGGAAGTGAGTGACCGAAGCTGACTTAGGACCAAGGAGATAGAAGTAGACATACAGAAAGAAGTAGAGATACAAAAGGTAACTGTGTCAATCATCTCCCCAGATGGCCATTCCCATGAAAGACACAGCCAGGCAGACAAGCTCCATGTTAGCTCCCATGTCAGAGAATGAAAGAGAGAGAGCACATAGAGTTAGTCACAGTCAGAGAACCAAGACTACACTGAAAAACAGGCTAAGCTCCAACATCTATAAACAAAGGTGTTGATGGCAGCAGCACAGCTGATATTTCTCTCCAGGATGGAGTCACAGCCAAACAGGAACAGACCAGATGAAGCTACTATGAGAAAAAGCAGAGAGAGCAGAACGTTAGAGATTGAACTAACAAATTCTGCAGAATGAGAGAATAGAGACAGAATAAAGAAGAATGATAAAAAGTGGTCCCTATGTCCCCCAGCAGTCTAAGCCTATAGCAGCATAACTATAAAGATAGCTAAGGACAACCTGAGCCACTCTGAGCAAATTAGATTACAGTTTGAATGTTAGAATAAAGAAACTTTCTACTGCATGATTTATTTGATGTTCTTCACCCCTTTGCCAACTCAGGTTGCCTTTCAAACAATAACTGTTAGTGAGAATTTTGTGTGCCATATCGACATTTTCTGCTTTCTATACGGTTATTCCTACCTTGTTCTGCTCTCCAAAATGGAAATATTAGAACCTTTTAATTTGTCATGGTTAAAAACAATGCAGGTGGTTATCAGTCTTTTCTCAGTCTCTTTTTCATGATGTTATTCATTTGTTTTGATTTTCAGCAGACATTAAAGCAAAGCTCCTTTTGAATAACTTACCACAGCCGGTTAATATATGTTTAGCACTCATTAGGATGCGTGATCTTTATAAGCAACAAAACAAATTGGTCCACAATGCGAATGCAAGCATTTCTAGGCTACCTTTTCCTCCAGGGAGATGGGATCTTAAACAAGTCCAAACCAGCCATTAATAATAGTCTGCACCTGTTCTCAGTCCGAGCCAAAACCAATGTGTCGATACTGTCCCCATCCCATTAATCCCCATTAGGATCACTGACAGTAAAGGCCAACTCTAAGCAGTGTATTGATATTATATTAAACCTGTAGCCCTGTGGTGTCTGAACTGCAGGACACTTCTACTGAGCTGACCTCGTTGACCATCTCAGGGATTATTTGACCTACTAAATTTACATCTGTTTTAATAGAAAACATATTTGCTTGCTACAAAATAAATCTTATTTCTATATGCAAATCCTCCTTCCTGCAGATTTATTGTGGATTTTTAGGATTTTGTAGGTTCTGCAATTTTTTTGGTTTGTTTAAGGCACTGCCATGGATTTAGTGACGAAGATCTGATTGACTTGTCTCCAGATTAAGGTCAGCTATAGTTATAAAATTTAGTGGTGTGTGTGTGCTTCCCCAATATGTCAGAGAAAGAGTTGAGGGATTTTGATTTATTTAAACAAAAGGTCAGCTCTGATTCAATTCTCCTGGGGTGGAGAAAGGGCAGTGCCAAAAATACTAAATAAAACCTTCTTCTGATACAGAGCATAAGAGTGAAGCGCTCGTCTGCTTATAATCTGCTGAACTCGGAGCTTTCAGGGCTGTAATTCCTTTTTTTTTTTTTTTTGCTGTGCAGCTGTTAAGTTTGCCTCTCAGATGAGGAGGAATGAAAAACTATGACTTGTGCTCTGAAATGGCCTTTGGAAGAAGCGGCGATGGGATTCACGCTGGCGTCAGGGACATGTGTAACTAAAGCAGGCTTCACATGCCTGACAACCGTTAAAAAAAAGCGACAGAGATTTTTTCTCCCTCCATAAAGCGTTGATCACACCTTTCGTTAAGAGGATCCTCAACAAAAGCTCAGCCGCTGTCAGAGCAGCAGGCGACATCGACTCGCCCAGCTGCTGCCTCAGCTTTGGAACAAAAATATTCCCTTACTTGTGTGAAGGAAGCTGTAAACATTTTCAAAAATGTCACATTGATAGACCTCCTCCTGTTTCTTTGTCTTCCCCCCAAAAATCCTTCAACCTTTTCTGTTTCGATCCTTCTCAGGTAGCCTGTCTTTGAGAGAGGTGGCTGCTTTATTGGAGCAGGAAACCCTGAAGCTCCTGAAGAAAGAGTGCGGAGGCCTCCAGACCCTGCTCAGGAACAACCACCAGGTCTTTAGAGGTGCGGTCGGCAAAAACGTTTAATTAGGAGGGCAAATATATCAGATTTGAAGAGCAGGAAAATCAGAAACGGACAAAAATCAATTCCTTGAGAAGGAACTTTTCTCTTTCAACTCCTTTCAGAATAAATTAGTGGCAATTTAAAGAAGCCACATGGTTAGAAATTGAAATTAAATTGCTTTGATAGAGGTATGTTAGACTTTGACAGATTTTATTGTCATTTTGTACACAGAGTGGATACAAAAAGAAAATTTTGTTCAGTACTTCAGCACTTTTATTCAAATCCTTATAGCCAAATGGTCACACAAATGTTGATCTTAAAAAATGTATAAAAAAAAACAGAATAAGTGACAGAGTTAAGAAAAAAAAATGCTGTACTGTACAGTGTTTCTACAATATATATATACTGTGCATCTGGAGAAGTAATCAATATACAGCTGTGGACATTTTTACAGTAATGGATATGTGATAGAATAGCAGCAACGTCAGAGATGTGCAAAACTGACAGCAGCAGGTTATTTAACTGATTAAGACATAAACTGTGCAGAAATCAGCATGAATGTAACAACTTATTGATGTTGGGAACAGTGAAAGGTATAAAGTCATTCAGATGCTAGGAGGAAGGATCTGTGATAACGCTCCCAGGTGCATTTAGGGTGCGGCAGTCTGTCAATGAAGGAGCTGTGCAGTTCAGCCAAAGCTTCATGCATGGGGTTGGAAACATTATCCAACAGAGATGTTTTTTTTAGTTTTAGAATAATAATAATTATTATTTTAATATTTCTGTCTTCCTGAACACCTGTGTGAAATAAATCGCTATGTTAATACTTTATGTTCCTGTAATTGTAGAGGAAAAATGTTTCTCTTGACCTATCTTGAGCCTGAACTCTTCTGATCCTCTGGATGCCGAAAGCAGACATTTTTTTTTGTTGCCTCTGGCAGTCCTGAGGGACCCTTGCACTCTTCGTGCCCTTTTCAGAAATGTTCTAAAGATATATTTTATTCCCTCTTTTTCCAGTGGAAGGAGGGACTGTCTACATCAGAGACTGGAGGGATAGGGCAGAGAGCCAGAGGAGGCCCGCCACATCCGGGGCTCTAAAAACTCGTCTTTGCTGGTTTCATGCCCATCACCCTCAGGGTTGTCCCCTGCAGGAACAAAACTGTAATTTCGCACATGGAGCTGATGACCTTCGACCTTCAACAAGGCCTCTTAAGAAACTGAAGACCTTTTGACTGGATCAGTATCTCCTAAATACCTTTAAACATGTTATTTTTCACATGAATTTGAAATAAATTTTGAATGATGTTTCAGTTAAAGACTAATTATTTTGGTGAGCTGGTACCCAGGAGACTCAAAGAAGCGAGCCACGTCTAATGGCTGAGTTTTGTTAATTACATAAAAAAAGGACTATGTAAGTTTCATTCTTCTGGTTTGTGGATTGCTTTCATTTCAGAAATCTTCGAAGTTTGCTTTCCTTTTTTCAAAGTAAAGATGCGGAATATGAGAACACAATATGCAGCTTTGTATTTGCTCAATAATTTTCAGCTCTACATATTTTCTTATCATTCCGCACACAAAGCGGTTTTTCCTGGTTTGTACATCGGCTTTTAAGCTTTAAAAGCCTTCTCATGGTTTGAGTTTCCATGTCCGGGCTTCACTTAGACTTTCTGTTCACCTCAGACGTGTACTTTGAGGTTCACAGACAGGGCGGCACATAAAGGCCATGCTGCATTTGAACAAAGTAAATGTTAGCGCCATGAATTATTTGTTGGCAGGAGCCGAGGGGTGAGCCGCGTGTCGTCCCCTCCTGACGGGTGCTCGCCGCCGGTTCTCTTTCTCTGTTCGGCTCAAATGTCAGCTAAAGTGTTAATATGCTCCCAGCGTCTGCAGCAGGGCAATGAGGAAAGCCACTTTGGGGGGGATGGGGGAATGTTTGCTTATGTGACAAAAAATATTCATACAACCAATGCATAGAGCCCCAAATGCTTCACTTCAACATGGGAGGTCCAGACTGAGAAAGATTAGTGTTTCTTTTTTATGTTTTACTTTGCCTCGCTGTATGCTCTATGTAGTTTTATGAGTTTACTCCAATCTGAAACAATAAACTGAAAGTACGGTAATAGAAAAATAAATCCAATTTCCTGAAAATTTTTTTGATTTCAGTCAAGTTCATAGCAAAATGATTATTAGGATTCCATAAAACATATTCTAGGTCAGAAAAAAAGTGTTTTGTCTATTTTTTTAGGCCAAGCCTAAGTTTATTAACTTGATTGGCTTTAGCTAGAATAATAAAAATATTTATTCTTCTACCAAGATTTATTTGCTGGATTTGAAATCATCTGAAATATTTAAAGGAGAAGTCCGGTCATATTCAGAATTCAAAATTCTGAAATTATTACATACTGTTCAATAAATGATAAGTGTTTTTAATTAACAATAATTTTCATTGGAATTTGCTTTACTGGCAAAGAATACTACTGCCACCTGCTGGTTTGTGACGTCACGGTGCGGTATCGGCTGTTGAGCAAGTCACCTGTTGTCCAAGTATTGATGATAGATTTTCTGTAATCTTTACCTATTTGTACATACATGATCTAACCTTAATCAAAAATAAAGCGTTTTTACTGTTTTGTTACCAGCATCTTTCATTACATTCACAGTTGTATTTGGTCCCTAATTGGCTGCTTAAATTATGCCATAACTATCTTTTATGAAAGAAATCAATCATGGAAATATTCTCTCTGCTCAAGGCTTGCAAAGGTCAAACAGGCCAATCGACCCAGTGTTCCAGATTTATCCACAGAAGGATCTGACGTAGCCGAAGAGCAGAGGTGATTTGGTTATTTTCCGCCAGCCATCTCTGATTTATGTGACTCTAAATGTGCCTGATTCTGCTTGCCAGATTAAAAACAGACCCACCCACTCTTTATTCCCACATGGGGAGTCTCCCTGCTCTGCATGTAAACAAATCACTTGAGATCTGCGGCTCACCCATCTGAAGAATGCTGCTCGGTGCCAAAAACAACAGAAAAAAAAATAGTTTCCCAGTACATTATGAACTATTTCATTTGCCAACACCTACAGCTGCAAAGATCATCGAAGAATTCAGTTTGATAATATATATAGGTTAGCTCTGTGAGAACAAAAAACATAATCTTCGTTTTAATACAAATAAAAGCTTATGCAGTTATTGCAATTTTGAAGAAGGGAAATATTTGCTGTATATTTCAGTTTCCGTCTGTTATCAGCTGCTGGTATTTTTTTAGCCGACAGTTTAAAGGTTTATTTCACATGCTTGTTTATTTCTGTTTGACCTAAAAGAGAATCGTGGGTTTTTTATGACCCTGGAAAAGAACTGAGAAACTCTCTGTCACTTTATTTTGGAAGGCAGTGAAGATGCTAGTATGAGAAGAGTACAAATGAGTTGTTGGTCAAAAGGAACAACTCGAGTCGCACTCATCACCCCCTGCTTCGCCTCCTCCAGCTCCTCTTGGAAATGCCTGATGCTCTACCAAGGCCAACCTAGATACATGGTCCCTCCATCATGTCCCGGGTCGATCCCTTGGCCTCAGTGGGAGGTTCCTGAAACACCTTCTGAGGGAGGCGTCACAGAGGCATCCGAAAAATATATGCACGCCATTTCAGCTGAGTCCTTTTAATGTGGAGAAGCAGCTCTACTCCAAGCCTCTCCCGAATGACCAAGCTTCTCATCCTATCTATAAGGGAGAGCCCAGCCATCCTGCTGAGTAAGCTCAGTTTATCCAGGATTCACGACCATAGGGAGGGTAGGAATAGACCAACTGCTAATTTGAGTGCTTAGCCTTTTCAGTAATTTCACTCTTCACTACTACAGACCGATGCAGCTTCTGCATTATAGCAGCAAAGATCCTTTTATCAATCAATCTCCCGCTCCATTCTCCCATCACTCTTGAAAAGGACCAAGAGATACTTGAACTCTACCTGATGTAGGAACTATCCTCCAACCTGAAGGGGACAAAGCCACCTTTTTTACTCAGGAACCATGGGCTCAGACTTTGAGGAACCGATTCATCCTGGTTACTTCACACTTGGCCGCGAACTGACCCACTGCTTGCCTTGGGTCTTGGCAGGAGGGAGCCAGTAGAGTCGCATCCTCTGCAAAAAGCAGGGACAAGATCTGCTGGTCTTCCTATCTCCAGCAGTCTATGGGCGAGAGGCAGGGTCAATCCTGAACAGGTTGCCAGTCCATCACAATCATCAATGTAAAAATCTATATTGACTTTATGCTGGTCAAACTCATACTCTATGTTTCCTCAAGTGTTTCTCAGGACTTAGTGATGAGCTGCAAGGCTTTATGCCTGGAAGTCCCTTTTATGGTTGTGTTATTACCCTAATCCTTAGCTCCCCTCTTCAGATTTATCTAACTAACTAAAATTTTAGTCAGATAAACATGCAGGTATTTTTAATTTTTTTTTTATTAACTTCAACCTAAACTTTTCAGGGGTATGATTTATACTTGGGTTCACTTTTGGTCATGTTGGTTCCACTGTAATTGGCACTACTGATTAAACTAATAAAAAGCCCTTAAAATTTCATTGCAATAATGTTTTTTAAATATTAACCTGTTAATATTCATTAAGGATTTATGACTAAGTCATTTGTGCAACTGTTTTAATATCTAACTTCCCTTCTGCTAGTATTTAAAATAGTGTAGCATAATGCAGTATTTTACAAGGTTAAAAAAAAATATGATCTTAGCTTTAAAATGTTTCTCAAGTGGTAACAACTACTTTGTGCCAGTTTTCTGAAATAACGTTCATAAGGAAAAGTAAGATTAAAAATAAGGAAGATGATGCCTGATAACTGATATTTGATCTTCAGGTACAATAATTAGGGTTTTGTTTTTTTCAAGATGAGCTTCTAATCAGAAATCTTGAATTGCAAGAAGATCAAACCTTTTTGATATTTTGGTCATGAGTGAATCGTGTGATGAAGCGGTGACATTACCAGACTGAGAACTCTTTCCTCTGAGAGTTTCACATCACGTATGCATGAAAAAAGACAAAACTAAACAATCTTCTGCTATGAGCTTCTATTTATTCTGATGCATGGTGGGATTGTTCTAGCCTCGAGAGACCATCCTGATCTCGCAACCTTTCAAGGTTTCACTCGCAGATCAGTCTGGAGACTCTCCGTTAAAGAAAATTTGGAGCCGTTCACCAAAC
>NW_015151289.1:228241-253024 GCF_000732505.1 Cyprinodon variegatus | reverse complement strand
CGGAAGGTTTCGAGATGGATATGCGAAGCAAATCCATCTGGCGGAGTCAGGTTAGGATTGTTAAGGACACGGATCTGTCTTTGAGAACATACAATGCGAGTACTATTCAGATTGCACTCAAGCCTCGGTTCTTACATTGTAAGGATATACATCACTAGCTGTGACTTTTGATCTCTGTGATTGATTTGCACAATTTGAGCTGAGGCTGCAAGCAACAATTGAAAATATCACAGTATATCTCAGGCTTAAAGTCCCTTGAGAATTGGTGCTATATAAATAAACTGAATTGCAAAATCTAATTGAAGGGAAACCCATAAATAATATGGGAAATGTAGATAAGTGATATTTAAACAGAAAAACCAGCAGGAGTGCTTCTTGCTGAGATGTTTCTTTTAACCAGTTCTCTGTATCTGTGTTAAACAACTTGAATGATATTAACTAAATCAACAACTGTTTCCCTAAAAAGTTGAACAGTTTGATTTAGTGCCCCAGAAACAATTCTCCCACATCTGCTGCTTCATGTTTTATTTTCATCTGATGAAAATCTGAGCCATATATAGGTCTACGTCTGCTCTTCCTTAGTGTTTGGACCGTGTCCATCAGGGCTGGGAATAAAAAAAGAGATGGTAAATGCATATAAAAAGGAGAAAAGAGAACATTTTAAGAGAAGATTACTGTAAAATCTAGGTCAGGGAGATGGGGCTGCATCTGTTTGTTCAAATCAACAACTTTTCCTTCTGTTTCCCTTCATGCTTTATTTATTTTGACACCACGGGGCTCCATGTAACTCAGCTCCTTCAAGACATTCTGGAGGAACAGAAGTTTCTCTGAGAAAAGAAAACTGTGTTGGACCCCTGACACTGACAGCTGTCACTGCTATAAATTCTGCTGACTGATGCTGCCTCAGAAAACCTTTCTTCCCCTCACTTTAGTATATGAGTCAATGCATTTGTCACTTAGACGGATGTTTATGTAAAACTAAGATCTAATTCCTTCAGTGCATTGCGTCCCCTTTACCTTTCAACTGTTTATTGTAGAACCATACAATTCTGCCTTTAATGGGA
Source organism: Cyprinodon variegatus (assembly GCF_000732505.1). Taxonomy (NCBI): domain Eukaryota; kingdom Metazoa; phylum Chordata; class Actinopteri; order Cyprinodontiformes; family Cyprinodontidae; genus Cyprinodon; species Cyprinodon variegatus. Next base: position 251,960 of record NW_015151289.1, on the reverse strand, counting down.
TATAAAGTTAAAGGGAAACACAAAGCGGTGTGCAAATATGAGACATGGTTTCAAATTTTTATGCACATGAAAATCTTAAAGGTTAGGTATGCATATCAAATTAGCCTTGCTGATAAAAAATCTAATGTTAAAAAAAAACTTCTATTCATGCCCTTATAAGTGAATAAAGTTCACCTGTGTTTAATTCATCCTTGGTATAAATACAGTATTAATCAGACCAGCAACTATGAGACTGAAAGATCAATAGAGAATCATAGCTCAGAAATCTGAAATCTGATTTTGAGGGAGGCATTGTAAGAAGAAAGCTTTATTGATTAAAATTCCCCCAAAGATCCTGTATAGTTGTAGGTTTCCACTAGGCATCCTGGAGACAGAGCAGATATGTTGTAGAAGATGGGATGACCTAAGCATGTATTTGGCCTAAATACAAAACACAGTGTGTTATAAAACTAGCACTGTACAATACAGTTTTCAAAGTTGGTAGTGGCAGTGTCATGCTGTGGGACCTTTGTACTTAAGTGTGGTACCTAAGTCAGTTAGAGTAAATCTAATTAATTTGTTGTCAAAGGACAATGCATATTAGCAAAGCATACAACTGTAAAATACGCAATAGTAAAAAAAAAAGGCTGGTTTTAATTTCATCCTTGGCCAGATGTAAAGTAAAGCACTCTAAAAAGGTGTGCAGCACATTGATGAAGACAAAGAGCATATTAGCAGGAACATATTGAGAAGAAATAAGTAATGAAGATTTGATGCAGAACATCAGACGTGGTAGATACATGTATAAGCAAGATATAGGGTTTGGATAATTCATGACATTCATTAAAAACTTTGATAACTGAATAACACGGTACTTTATATTAGTAGGACGCAATTCACTTTTGAAAATGAGTTATTACACAACAGTAGAAAAACAATACAGAAGTATATAAATTGCAAATAAAGCACATCTAAGACAAGATGACAGTGGCAGAACCTCAGTGTTGACAGGTCTGATTGCTAATGACCAAGCGGTAGAATAGTTTAGAACAAAGAAAATAATGAGTTAGAATGGCCTAGTCATCTAAATTTTATTAGAAATTTGTGACAAGACAGAGTCATGGCAAGCAAAATCTCTCCAACCTGCCCAAGGACTCTTGAGGATTTGATTTCATTCGACTGATACATTTTTACAAATTTACAACATTAGGAAAAAAGAGAACAAGTTCAATGTCTGTAAACCATTCATTTACTGCTGCTGCATATTTTTACTGCAAACGTTGCAGTAAAAATATGTTCTAAATTAGAGAATGACTAAGAGGAGAAGAAATGCACAGTAATGAAACGGTAGATGAAACCACAACCATCCATATTCAATCAATTGTCTTGAATGGTCATAGGGGGCTGGTACCTATCTTATTTGAAAATTCATCAGTTCATGACATATTATACCATGCACACACACCTACACTTAAGAGCAATTTAGAAGCACTAATTAACCAAACTTCTTTTCTGGCTGAGTGAGGAGAGAACCTATACATGCATGGGGGAGAACCTGCAAACTAGATGCAGAAATCCCTCAGCTCGGATCAAGACCGATGACCTAGCTGCAAGGAGGTAAGGTAATGCTGCAAACTATGCCCTTGTGCGGCCCATGTAAAAATTGTTTAAACCATATATAATAATTATGCATTAGGTTTGTGTTGTTCAGTCAAATAAAATCGAAATAATATGCTTCAAAGTTTGTTGTTGCAATGTGACAAAATGAAAGTATGTTATTGCAAGGTACCATCGATAAAAGGTTTCAGTCTGTTCTTTCTTCTGTCTGGAATAGCTTGAGCTACCCTTTATCCCCAAAATGGGAAGGGGGCTGAGGAGGAACAGGGGGAGGGAGTACTTGTTTTGAAGCGTTGAATTTGACATTTTCCCATTGAACACGTACTTTATTTCATATGTAAAATAATTGAGCCTTGGGTAATGCCAGGGGTGAAGCTGCCAGGCGTAGATGGCCCCTGTTCACAGCACAGATCTGGAAATATGTAATCCACACATCTGCTATGCCATGGCGTTCGACCATTTCGCTCAAATTCATATGCAGTTCAAATGAGGGCACAGCTAACGCATCCATGCATATATAATGTTCTGAAAATGGATGCTGCTGCTTTGAGTGAGATTTAAAACTTTTCAGGGTAAATTTTTTGCCCATGAACTCAGACCATGAGCTTAAAATCATAAACATTTCAAGCTGGTTCCACATCACTGTCACATCCGTAACATTTGGCTTTAACAACAAGCGATGTGTTAGTGACTTGGTGTTGCTTTGACAAACACACACACCCACACACACACACATCTCGGAACACAGCCAGAGGTTCAGTTTCCACCAGGTTGTCAGTCAGAAGGTGTTACCAATTCACAGTTTCAGAGCCAGTGGTTTTACCTCACCAGAGGGGGCAATTATTTATATAACTCCCCCCAAATGCCCTTCTACAAATCTACACTTCCTAGTGAGGGCGCAAATTATACACTTGACTAATGCGTGAGTCACCCTTAACAATGAGTGAGTCACACATGCAAATGGAGTGGAACCAGCAGCTGAGTCCTCTGGGTTACCTGGTAACAGGTGCTGGGATGTTGAGGAAATTGATATAGCTGAAAAAAATGTTTTATTAAATTGAGTGCAGCCAGTTTGCCTAAATTTACAATTCCCTTTGGAAATATTGGCAATACTGTTAAAAAACTTAAATTTTACAAAAAATATATCTTTTTATTTTCTGTTGGTTCAAGCCCCGGGTCCAGCTTTCAGTGTCGTTTTGTCCTTGGGCAAGACACTTCACCCGCATTGCCTACTGATGGTGGTTGAAGGGAATTGTGGAACCAGTGTACGGCAGCTTGCGTCTGTCATTGAGACCCAGGGAAGCTGTGCCACCATCAGTGCGTGATGAAGACTGAATACAGTGTAAAGCACTTTGGACAAGTCCTCTGACTTTAAAAAGTGCTATATAAGTACAGTACCATTTGAAAATACCACTGAAGCATTATTGTGTTGTTTTTGTGATTTATACTTTTTGGTCAAAGTCCTCTAAAGCAGTGGCGACTGGTGGAGTTTTCTCCTGGAGGGGTAATAAATTCAAAACAGGCGTATACCAAAAACCAATCAAACATATACTAAATTATCACACCAGTATATTTATATGAATGCCAACAACAACAAAAAAACATTATAAAAACACTTTATAAAAACAAAACATAATTTTATGTAAAGGTTTATTTTTATATATAAATCTTGCTCTTCTGAGGCCTTGTGAAGGCAAATCTGTATTTTGCATGGTCCAATATGGTTTCACATACCTAAAAAAAATTACCAGTTTAAGAATGGGGAAGCTATTAGTCAGCTTTATATTGTTTTTATATATAAAATGTATTTTCTGAGAATGTCTTTATTTAAGAGCAACTATTCAATAGAACATCACCTAGAAAAAATACACTATATTATATCATTGTCAAGTCCCAGATTGTTCATTCTTCTTTGACTTTTCTAAAACGTGCTTTAAACCAGTCCTACCTGTCTTTATTCATGCTTGGTCAAATCTGGAAGTTTGTAAAAAAAAATATGCAGGGAAAGCAGAATAAAGTGTTAGCCTCGCTACATGCAGTACGCCAAGCCTTGTAACTAAAACATGTCATGGAAAAGGACGTTTCTTGTGCCATCTCGCTCTCTCTCTCCAATATGTCTCTCACTCCCACGACTCAACCTGTCCATCACCTGCAAAACGTCTGTGCGGTGGTGTGCAAATACACTTCCTGTTATACCTTTGTATTGCAGAGGAGCTACTGCACATGTACAACTTTTAACGAGAGTCAAGGGGCAGAGATTTTTGCGCCCTAAGGCAGAAATACATGACAAAAAAAAGAAAGACGCCTTACTAGTTATTAAAGATTAAATATTTATCTTGCATATCTAACAAATATATGATGCATTTTGAAATATTTTAAATTTAAAATTAAATTACAAAAATAATTTATTTTTTTAAAATATGTCCTAATCAGGGTCATTGGGTGGGTCGGGCGGCTCACTAGCGCCCTCTTTTTGGCCTCTATTGGCCACTGGCCTGAACCAAGAAAAATGAAAACACTTAAAATGTATGGTCCACCCAAAAATATAATGTACCAGTTTAATAATGGAGAAGCTATTAGTCAGCTTTATATTTTTTTTTTATATATAAAAACAATTTATTTTCTGAGAATGTGTTTATTTAGAGCAACTATGCAAATTAAGAAGCACAAAGTACACTATGTTCTGTTATTTTCCATGTGAATCTCAGATTGTTCATGCTTCTTTGTCTTTTCTAAACAGTGCTTTAAATCACTCCTACCTGTCTTTATCCATGCTGGGTCAGATCCTGATGTTTGAAAAAGGATGCAGGCAGTCAAGGCAGCAGAATAAAGCATTAGCCTCGCTGCATTCAAGCCAAGCCTTGTAACTAAACCAGGACCTGGAAAAGGACCGAGTGTACCATCTCCCTCTGTCTTTGGACTGCTTATTATTTTGATGTTCAGCTGATCAGGTCCATACAGTTTTACCTCCAGCTTCTCTTGGTAAATTTGCTTCCCACCCGCGACTCGGCCTGTCTATCTCCTGCACAACAACTGTGACGACAGTTCCTGTCACCTCAGGGCGTAGCTTTGGTGCGCCCAGAGCTCTCCTATACTTCTGTATTACAGAGGAGCTATTGTGCATCACAACTTTTAACAAGAGTCAATGGGCAAACATTTTTGCCCCCTAGGGCGGGAAACAAATCACCAATCTTACGAAAAATGAAATTACGCTTTACTCGTCATTAAAGATTAATATAAATTATAAATTTTATAATTACATTTTAATTTGTTTTTTTATGTCTTAAGGTCATTGGTCTGGTGGGGTGGTGCCCTAGCGCCCTCTCTTGGCCAGCTGCCACTGATCGAAAGGACTTTGAGGCTTGGCTTAAAACTCTCCTTTTTGATTGATTTCATAGTTAGAGTAGTCAGGTTATCCTGAGCTATCTCTATAGATATGCTGCTATAGGCTTTAGCTATTGAGGACATTCTGCTTAATTTTACTTCTGCTCTACTATTCTGCAGTATTTTTTTGTTAAACTGTAACTGTATGTTCTCTCTTCGTTTGCTCATCATAGTAGCTTCATCTAGCCTGGTGCTGTGTTTAGCTACAGTATGACACAATCCTGGAGGGAGTCATCGGCGGTGCTGCTACGGTTACAAATTATATCGTAGATGACACTTAGCCTTGTTTTAGTGCTTAGTCCTGTTTTTCTCCCAGCCGCAGTTATGGGCTCAGCAGTTAGTGTGACTAACTGTATGTGGTATTTTTCTTCCTTTTAGACTTGAAAACTGGCTCAGAGCTCATATGCTTAATTGTTTCATTCCCCGACAGAACGACTTGTAGAACTAGTTTACCATTACCTTGTCTAACATATACGTTTTTTAAAGATAGGATTATAGCTTTTGACACCTGACTGGTTAAAACCAAACTCTGATAGACGAGCATTAGGTTTCATTTCACCCAATTATCTCAGTAGGTTGTACTGAATGACCCACCTTTTGTTTGTTTAGAGCAGTCCATGATCAATAATGTGTAGAACTAACCCTGAGTGCTACTCATTATCAATCTGTCTTGCCAGGTTAAAGTAGAACATTGATTAAGCAGAATCAGCAAAGACAAACTGCCTGCATACTCTTCATTGCCGTAATAAAATGCACTAACTTAATTGGTGATTAGTAAAAACAAATAGAGTTTTTATCAAACTAAACTGCAAGGCATGATAATATCTTTAAGAACTCTACTTTCCCATAATTTAGGATAATGCACCATTTCACAAAGCTCATATCATCTCAGACTTGTTTCTTGAAGATACCTACAAAGGTTCTCAGACCCTTTGGAATGGGAAAGACCCACACCATTATCAGAATCAGAAAGGCTTTGATACCAGTATTTTTTATTTTTTTACACATATAAAGAATACGTTCCGGTAATGAGGTGCTACAAATAAACAGCAAACATACTATTATCTTTAATAAATACGAGAATATTCAAAAGTAGAACTAAAAAAATGACAGTGGTTTAGGAAAACATGGTGGCAGTAAAAAAATAAGATGTGCTGAAATGTTTTTTTTTTTTTTTGTACACTAATGAGTTAACTCAGTGGTGAACCTAGGCATAATTTAAAAGGCTTGTAGCAGATGAGAAGAAGCTGTTTTTGTAGTGAGAGGTGCTGGTCCTGATGGACAGTAGGCTTCTATTAGAGGTGAAAGTTTGATAGCTGGTAGGTACAGTTCCTTATACGTAGAGCCTTCCCTGTACTTAACAGTCAATGAAAGGTAACTTTCCATTCATACATCCTTTTTTCACACCAGAAGCATCTGAAGTGTTATCCAAGCAACCTGATGGCATTTAGAAAGCCCCTAATGGTTGTTATACACACAGTTTATCACTTGTAATTCCTTGACATACTTTGATCGTAAACTGTCTCCAAGGGAAACTAATTCATCTGAGCTTTAAAATTTAGTAACCTATCACAAACGATTGCGCACCTCAAGGAACTTTTTTTTTTGGTTTGTCTTTTAATACTTAAATTATAGATTTCCTTATGTATGTCAATTCACCTTTCGGACAAAAAAAAAAATCAAAAGTCTGATATTATAATATCTGTAGTAGTCATTTTGTTCAACCAATAAAGGAGATCTGAATTTTCATTATACAGTGGGCTTTGACCTTTCATTTTGCTCCCATGAGAAGAAGTGCTGTCAGCCTCCTGTCCTCATGAGCTAAAATAACCTTCCTTCACAAACTGGAGAAATAAAAAAAAAGAAATAGAAAAAAGTAAAATGAGTTCGACCAACATAAGAGCATCCCAGCAGCCCTTTTCAACTGGAAATAGGAGTAAGGACAAAGACAGACCTGGGAGACGGTGCTGTTGCCATGAGCAACAGGCCAACGTGACCCAGATGACACAAAAGCAGCTGCGTCTGCAGGGCCGCTGTGTTTTGACAGCTACACTTAGTCGTTCTGATAGGATCAGGAGAAAGCCAGCAATGCTACACTAAACAGATGTGTGTTGTCAATTAAAGGCCAACAGTCCCTCATTTAACATATAGAGGCAGAGTCTAAACTCAACTCATGGCTGCAGCTGGTTCAAACTTGACAAGACTTGTAGCTGTGTGTATCCTTGCAACCTGACATCCATGCAACAAAGGAAAAAAAAGAACAACAAAGTCTCCTATAATGAGTTTATATATAAAACATGATATTACTGCACAATAAAACCATGAAGTTGCATTTTCATTAGAGAGAGCTTGAGCCTATCCTGTCAAGGTAGCAGCAACTTAGATCTATGTTGGCCTAGATGTGTCGTTTTTACATTAGATTTATAAGCCCTGTGAAGATGATAAATACCTCTTGCAAAAGGGTTACAAGACAGCAATTTAGGTCATGTTTGTCCCCAGCTAATTCTAAAATAGTAAGGTACTGTTGGAAACTCTCATGTTCTAGAGTTAGAGAATACCAACATCTGGCTAAGCTCTTTCTACACCCGCTTGATTTTCTGGAGGTATTACTGGGTCTGCTTCTCCACAGAAGAAAATGAAGAACTTTCTTGCTGTGAGTCCACAGAGCTAACAACTATCAACAATGCTGCATAAAAAAAAAATAAAAAAAGGTAGCCTACTCATTCTTTTCCTTCTCCAAGATGAGCCATTTATAAGCTTTAGAACCCCAGCCTCTGAAAAGTTACATAAATGAGGAGCAAAAGGAACAGTAGCTGAGTTTCCATTTCAAATGTACGCAAAACTATGTCAATATGCCTCTAACTTAGAATAAGGCAAACTTTAGAAATTGCAGTATTTCAGTTAAATAACTATTCAATTTAAAAAGTATATCACATGAATATGTTTGTTCACGTGATAAGTCTGAAAGCCACATGGCAGTGGCAGATTTAAACACGTGATATATGTATTCATATTTCAGCCTCAGATCTAGTGGGTGCGATCATCTTCCAACTCCTTCCAGTCTTCTTCTTTGTCTTCTTACAAAGCAGTAAGGTCTAGTTCCAAAAAAAAGTTTTTTCATTGCAATTTTGCAAAATATAGGTGTTTTGATATGACACACACACACAAAAAGTCTGATAAAAGTATAAAAAAGGTATACGTTTTTCAAAATCACAGTTTTTCCATTCAGCCAATTTATTTTGGTTATTCTAATTAGCGCAATTTAATGGTTTTCTTTTTTCAACAACAGGTTTTCCTGTTGCATATGTATAATGCCATAGGCACAATGATGTATTAAAGCAGCTTTTCGATTTTGGGTGCAAATGTGGTGTATTTTTATGTATCACAGAAGAACCTACAGTCGATATGACAGGATCTGGAGAAACTAACTGGTTTAAACAGGTATCTGGAAGGAGGGTCTGAGGGCCTCCAACCTAAAGTGCAAGAATGTCAGCACTCAATTAATTCATTTTAGATGAATCTGGACACTTGATTTCTGAGAAAAACCCTCTCATACCTTTAACACCCAAAGTTGAAAGGTCTCAATGCTTACCAAACTTTTTTTGATAAGGTGGCCCCTTAGTATGTTTTACCTGCTTGACCAACAGACAGACCATCAAATATGTAGTAGTGGTTTGTGCACTGCCACGATCACTTGACTCCTGTATATGTACTGACAACATATTTAATATTGTCCTTAACATTTCTGTATGTCTCTGTATAAATCCTCTACATTTTCTGAATTACTGCTGATCAGTTAAACCTATATCCTACTGCATTTACTGCTTGGCTGTGATGTTCTCACTATCCTGCCTCTCTTCATTGACCTTAGATGAGTATTCAACCACGTATATGTGTCATCATTTCTTTTTGCTTTTTTTTTTTTTTTTGGAAAATCAGTACATTGGATGTTCAAATAATTTGAAAAATATTGCAAAAAAAACAAAAACATTTAGATAAATAGATAAATGCAATGATGATATTGTAAAGAGTAGCAGGCCTGAAGTTCTACATGAAGAAAAGAGCAATTGTCAGAATCATGCCAAAAAATTACTTTTGTTGGTTGAACATCTTTGTAAGTTTCATTTTAACATTGTTTTGATCTGCAAACAATGTGAGACATGTTCTTGTTGAGGATTTAAATTTTATATACCACACACATTCAGAAAACAAACCCAAGGTCTACCACGGCATCCCTCCATGCTGTCAGGTTTTGTCAGGATTGTAGTCTTTGCTTTTGCGTTAAGACTGTGTCTGTCTCCCAAGGGAGGATACGAATGGTTGACATAAGCTGAAAATAGAAGAAGTTGAAAACAGATGAATTCACCCATTACCTTACGGCTAATTAAAGATTAAAGAGGGATTGCTTGGTGGTGTGTAGATTTGTCAAGGCTCTGCTTTACTCTCAAGATTAGTGTTGTATAACAGTCTTCAATATTGCATGTGTCACACTGAAAAAGTAATGACATCTGTCACTGTGGCAAAATGAGTCTTGACATGGCAGGATGTGAAATTTGAAGCTAGCGTGCTGCCACATATTGATTAATTGGTGCTTCAGGGCTGCCTAATCCATTAAATCGCAATGAATTTAAATAAATTAATGATGAACTCAACATGGAAAGGACTGAGTATTTTGTAGTCTTTCTGATTGATGCACTGAAATGAATGTCTCGACTTATTTAGAGTAAAAAAAATATGTTAGAGACGGATACCAGAAGTTTTTGAATTTAATTTATGCAAACGATTTTTCTAATAAAAAAATGTTTTAATTCTGCTGTCATAAAACCCATTCCAAAATAAGATAATTAATGTTAGTTGGCTATTACAGTTCTGTGTTTATTCATACATGTCTTAATCACTTTCTAAAGTGTTCAAACATCATCGATAAATACCTTATGTGTTTATTAATGTGACTTCATTATTAGGACCAATATTCACTAATGCATTAACCTCTGAATTCATAGGTAAGTTTAAGACAATAGCAAACATGACAAAACTGGAGGAAATCTTGATAATGCAAATGATCAATTAAAGAAAGTAATGAAGTAGATGGTTAATTTTTAGCCATTATATACATAAAAGTATATGCATTTTGGTCACAGTGTTGATATTTTTACCACACCTAAGTGGTCCCCTTGCAATAATATAATCTTCTTACCTACAGGGTATGCAGCACACCAAGCTTCCTCTACTTTCTGTGATTAGTTTTGGCTATTGATTACATGTTATGCTCCCAATCAGTATATATGTTTTTTTTTAAAACTCCCCTTTCTAGTACTTTTATTTTATCTTGTTCAGATCTTAAGTGCTGCAGCTTCCATTATTGATTTGTCAAAAAATATATTTTTCTGTCAATATACCCATTCTCCAAAGAGATAGAAGAAGACACAGCTTGCGGACAAAGGGGCTTAAAGTATTCTATATTCTCTCTCATATTCTCAGATATCTCACACAGTAGGGATTATTTAAAAGTTATATAATCACAGCCTTCTCCAGAGTTTCATCTTAATCTCTATGTTTAAACAAACCTTATTTATGGACAGCATAAGAAGGGAAAGCTACAAACTGAAAAACCAACTTCTCATTCACACAAACACAAGCTTCTATTTTCAGTAACTCCTCCCAAACCTAGCCTTTTTTTTAACCTGACTGTCAGCTGTTAAAGGTAGGGTGAATATTCATTACTTGTCTTCATGTGTTTGGTTTACTTTCTTGTTGCTCACCCAACATACAGATTTAAAGCCCCTACTTGCACCCCTTGAGTCCTACAGAGATTGCTCATACACCTTGGATGCAGCGAAAGCCATAATGTGGGTGTTCCAACACAGTGCAGGGTCACTATTTCCTTGCACAGCCTTTCATGATTCATTCGACTGTTTTAGCATGAGTCACCACCGTGAGGTCCGCACTTTTGAGAGCGTCCAAGCTTGAAACATGTCTTGACAAAGAGCTAGAACAGATGTTCTTTAGAGACAGTCTATTACGGGGGAGTCTTTCACTCTTTCCAAGGTTGGTACATGTAAATGTTTAGCAGAGGATCCTATTGTATCTCACAACATCTCACAGATGTACATTAAGATGCAATGATGGAAAAAAAAACTGCTACTTTTGAGGATCTGGACGTGTCATCAAGACACAACCTCAGAAAATAGCATGCTAGTAAATGACTCATCACTTGGACTTAGCAGTGTTTATTATTAACAAAAGAAAAAATATGATGAAAAGAGTTCTTTCAGCCTCTCCCTCATACAGGGGTCACAATAGTAAGTCATTAAAGTTGAGCATTTAGACTTCTATAAACATGTAGGTACTCAAAAGGCACACAAGGATAAGATGTGGAAAGTACACACTGTTGGCCCAATTAATTAAGATCACAAATCGCTTGTGCAAAAACATGTGCAGTATTGTTCACAGATGACAGGTATGAACACTTTGAGAGAACTGTAGATCTATCTCTATAGTTATGCTGCTATAGGCTTATACTGCTGAAGGACACAGGGACCCATTTTTATCATTCTGCTTCATTCTATCTGCTTCATCTCTATTGTCCCATTCTACAGAATCTGTTAGTTCAACCTCTAATGTTATGCTTTCTCTGCTTTTTCTCATAGTAGCTGCACCTGGTCTGTTCCTGTTTGGCTGTGACGCCATCCTGGAGAGAAATGTCAGCTGGGCTGCTGCCATCAACACCTTTGTTTATAGATGTTCAAGATCTGCCTGTGTTTCAGTGTAGTCCTGTTTTTCTGACTGTGACCAACTTATGTGCTCTCTTTCATCCTCTGACGTTGAAGCTGGCTCAGGGCTTGTCTGTTTGGCTGTGTGTTTCCTGGACTGTGGAGCTGGTTGACAAATGCATTTTGTGTCTCTGCTTCTTTCTGTATGTCTGCTTCTGTCTCCTTAAACTCCAGTTGGTCTAGGCAGATGGTCTTACACTGAGTCCAGTTCTGCTGGAGGTTTCTTCCTGTTTAAAGAGAGTTTTTCCTCTCCACTGTCACTACAAGCATGCTTGGTGTGAGGGATTGCCTTTAAGTCAATGAGTCTTTGCAATCAACTGATTTTCCTTTGATAGAAAACTTTAAATCAGTTTGAATGTAGGATCTGATTGAATTGTCTCTGTAAAGTACCTTGAGATGACAAGTGTTGTGAATTGGTGCTATATAAATAAATTGAATTGTTGTTGTGAAATTCTATAATCAGGACCTATCAACTAGCCTATAAGATGACCTAGAACTGAAAATGTGGTGGAATGGGAGTGATTCAACTTTCTCAAGTAGTCAAGGTCTTCAGAAACTGACGCAACATCTTCTTTTTAAAGCCAGATGCACAAAACCATTCTTTTCTTTTCACTTAAAAGAATAATATCTTTTTTCTTTTATCTTAACAAAGATAGTATTCCACTGTTGAGTTCAACAAGAGCAATAGAAAAGGTGACTGATTTGCTTGCTAAAGATCTACATGATTGGACTGTCTTGACACAGGGTGTCATATGGTAATTACTGTAGGGAAGCAAAACCATCGCAAGTTAAACGTGGACTGACGATATGTAGAAAAATTTGACTTTCAAATGCCTCCTATTAGGGCCAAAGTGTTTAATACAGCTCTCAAACACAAGGTATTTGGAGTGAAGGTATGTCATGCCACTTTGCAAGTCCAAGGAAAAATACTGGTAAGAATCGGTTAAAAAATCATAGCATAGATTTGTTCTTTTCTGAATCTCATCTTTTTTTTTTGTTTTAAGTGACCTTTTGCCCACTGCTGCTAATTACAGTTATTTTGCTTGTACTTTGCTGATATGTTAAGTCTCCAAGGAACTGCTCTGAGACAAGCTTTCACCTAACTTCCCCTACTTTGTTGGATGCAACGTTACTTCATGAACTTACATTTGAGCTGCATAATTCCACTTGCCGCTTTCATTATGATTGCAGTGTTTTCTATTTGATTTTGTAAAAGCATCACTGTTCTAAAGAGTTCAGTTTATTTCTCAGTTGTGCTTTACTTTTGAACATGGAAATGTGTAAACTAAAGTAAAATAAACTATTGGAAGCCAAACACAAATGAAATGGAAATGCTTAAAAATCATCCAATATGTTCTTTTTGAAGTTGATTTTTCAACTGCAGTGCAACAATAACCTCCGGAGAGCAGTTTACCATTGTTGTTAAAAAAATATGTCTAACTGCTCCCTTTAATAGGTCTGTAAAGAGTTGTTTTCTTTAGCAGCTCTTTTTAATGATGTTCTTTTCTCAGTATGCAACAGAAGCTGTAATGCACCATCACGTGCCAGCTGGACTGCTCAGTCCACCCACTGCAGCCTCGGTCGGCTTCAAAGCCCTCCTGTCACCTAATGATAATGAATACGGTGTGTCTACTCGGGGTGCTTTAGAGGCTCACTGTCAATCTATTCAACTAAGACTCACAATACAGTCTGTGCTACTATGACCGACAAGATATGCAGTTTTCCTAGCTCACTTCTCTGTCAGCAAATTTCAATTTTTGATCATAATGTTATAATGTGTATCCAAACATATGGTTTAAATCATGCAAATGCTCATAAAGCCCAAAGCAAACACTTGAGGCATTAGAATGTCTCAGTGCTAGTCATGCAATTTTTTTTCTGTGCCAAGGAATCTGACTGTGGATGCATTTAAAAGCTTAATTTTAATCTTTAACTGTATGAAAAGGGAGGATAAAGAAATCAATAAATGGGCAAGGCATTCACCACTGGGTCATCAATAAAACACTAAAGGAGTCCTTTTCAGATGTGTCCTGATTGGACCAGAGCAATCTTTTTTTCTGCTTCTTTCTCACCCCTGCTATCTCACTGTTCCAGATGAAAGAGGGTTCATTGTGAACAAAGCCCTTGATTTGACAGAGCTTTAGGTGCCTGCTGCGACAGAAGCCTCTAGCTGAACGGGTTACACAAAGCAGCGAGGGTTGGAAAGGCCACTAGGTCAAGGAGACATAGACATGCTGAGTTTATACACATTTTAGTGAGTCTGCAACATCTAATGAGCTCAATCTTTAAGATAAATGTAAAATAAACACACTAAAACCTACCCTGATGCAAATCTAATGTAATTTCAGTGATGACCCTGTAATGGGAGCATAGTAGACTCATTTAATTTCACTAAGAAGCTTTATGTATCTCCGTATTACCAGAGATGGTGCGATAAAGTCTCAGGCGCTGCTATGGGAACATGACTCATCGCAGGTCTTCCTCCTCTACCTGTGGCAGCTGCACACTGCTCATGAAAGCTATTTCATGCTTCTTTTGTTTGCCAACCCACACTACTGGGCTTCAATTTTCAATAACATATCATATCAGATAGCTGCAACTGCACAATGAAGCTACCCACAGCAGCTAAAACAGCTTCTAGTGTTAGCTTTTTTAATCCACAGGAGGTTTATGAAGCTGATTTTTGCTCTTTATTAGATGAACGTGAGCCTGAACAGAGATAGACTGTGTTGAATCATTCAATCAGTGTTTATAATAGGCTCCTGCTGTGTAAATAGCAGCTTGAGACAAATTTGTCAGGGTCTGTATGATAACATTATTCATTAATCCGAATTGAAATCGGTGATCTAGATTAATTAGTAGATAGACTGATATGATTATACTTGATTGTGTGCTTGTTCTGTGAAGGTATAAAAGGGAAAAATATTGTTTGATGGCAGAATAAATGAATGCAAATGGTCGCACGGTTTTTAAATATAAGACTTCTTTCAAATTTCTAAATTCTTTATTATTTCTCTAGCAGTAAATGTTGGCCTTTTTTTTTTAGCAGCGTATTTTTTTTAATATTTTTTAATAAAGCTTAAACATAAATTAAATCTGGTAGACTCTTATCAGCTTCACCGGAACCACCTGCGATGCCCCTTCAGATTCAGCCAATCAGCTAGGGGACCGCACCTTCTCCGAAGCCAATCATCTTGCAAGATCCCCTTCATTTAGCTCCTGGCCTAGCTTATCTCTCCCGCATGCAATTGAACTTTCACCCACCTCCTCCCCATCTTCTTCTTCATTCTCAGACTATTCTCAGTCCCACTCACCCTCTGGCTTATTCCACCACAATTGTCCGTGCTCCTGGGGAAAACTACTCTAATCCTTTCCTAGGTTACTCATCCAAGTGTATGTTGATTCACAGCATCAAAGTCTTCTGCCTGGGGCCGAGCGCATCATAACTTATTTCGTTTATGTCTTCATCTGCTTCTGTCTCCTTGAACCCGAATCGGCTTCATCAGCCTGGTTCTGCTGGAGGTTTTTTCCTGTTAAAATTGAGTTTTCCTCTCCACTGCCGCTACATGCATGGTCAGTCGAGTCCTCGCAATCAGCTGGTTTTCCTTAGATAGAAATATTATTGTTTTACCTGAATAGATAAATTAAATATTTTCTAATTGCAACTTTTCTCTGTGTGAGTCTCTCCAGGTTGAAATAAACCAGATTTGCATTTCTTAATTGGCATCTTCTTGTTTTTCTTATTTTGAAAAGTGGAGAAGTTACACTGTTTGATTCACCAGTTAAATCTTCACATAAAAAAAGAGATGCACATGAGCTCTTAATTGGAGCTAAAGAGCTCCAATTGAGAGCTTAGTTTTCAGCGGGTCATCAACTAGAGGATGATGGTGCTTATAGGTTAAAATGTCTGAGAGGCATTTTAACCTTTTAAGTTGCTCTACATTTACCCTTCAAGCAAGAAGCATTGTCATGAGATTTGTAAATTCAGAAACTCCTTGCCGGAAGCCAACAGATGCATTAGCATGGATACAGAAAAGTTTTGGACGTGTATGAAGTAAGCACATCAACCAGAGGCAAAAGGCTGAAGGAAAACAAATATGGCTGCACCAGTTTTAGCTGGAATACCCTGTAGTTCTTTTTTTTTTTTTTATGAGCAAAAAGACACTTTTGAGGATTTTTGCCTTTGTGGATTGGAAAGATGTTTATGCATTCCTCCTGAACAGATTTGGTAAAAGTTTGATTTATCAGTTAACTCCATGAAACAAATCAAGAATGTGATACATCTCAGTTGCTACAACTGCTTTGATTAGCTAAAACTCAACATGGAAAACAATTGCCCAGTCAGCTTCAAGAGCTACACTGAATGTCCCTCCTTTTAGTGAACACTTTTTACATGAAGCTTTCCAAATTCATATGTGTAGATTAATTTGAATTTTGCACGATGTGGCTTATCTCAGGTTACCTGAGTTCTTTTTAAAGCCTGAAATCTGTTGTTTTGTTCTCCACTTAGCACAAACTGTTCTAGTTGAGGTGATTGTGAGTAGAAGAACTGAGCATCTACAAAGAATCAGTCATAGCCTTGAGAAAACATCTAAAAGCCCGCTCAAGTGATCGTATTTGAAATAAACATGAATGAATTTCAAGTGGGCTGAAGCCAGTGTTTTTTAACAAGTAATAAATTGGGAAATATATTGAAAGTGTAAAACTGCACCAAGATGGGAGAGATGTACAAGACCAGATAAATCAGAGGAATAATAAAGGTATTTTCCAAGTAAAGGACCGATATTTACATAATTTTGTTTAGTTTTATTTTGGAGGTATGAGCTGCTTTGAAGTCTGTCTGGTGCTAGTGTTGGGGGTTGAGGGTTGTGGTATGGGTCGGGTTGGCTACGCAAACATGGTGCAGGACCCTGGTCTAAATATGTGGCTCAGGTGGTGCTGAAGGGGATAAGCTTCCAGTTCCACATGCTGGTTTCCCCCCTCTGGGTTATCAGTACCTGGAAGTGTATTGCTTGCATTGCGGAGTGTAAGAGTGTGTGCAGCATCTGCTGTTGTGGTTAGTGTCTGAGGATGGCAATGTGTGATTATCATTGTGTGCATCTTGTGCTGCCCCCTCTCCTAGATCATCTCAGGCCTCCATTAAATAAAGCACATATTCTCATAATCATCAAATTCCCTGCCAGTGACTCGCACCTTGGCTCACCAGTTGACCGATGGTTCTTTTGCAACTGCTTGGCGGGGTATGGACCCCTACAGTAGCTCTTTTGGGTATGGTTATGTATCTAGCCTGATAAACCAGACTAAATGTGAGATTAAATGTGTAATTTAGTCTGGCCCCGATCAATGAGACATCAGAAGATTGTTGAAGAGAACAACCCTTTGTTTTTCAAACCATGTCTGTGTCTATTGGCCAACGATCTGACCAATGAATGCAACTGACTGTGATGTAGTAAGCCAGACAGAAAGCTGGTGGAGGAGTGTAAACAAACATCCTGTAGGTAAAACAGCGAATATGTCCTTCTTAAAAATTAATGACTGCAGAGCCTCTTCCTGCTCACATTTCAATGAAAACCCCAACTCTAATCCTTCCAAAACTGATTCCAAAGCTGAGTCAAAAATCGCCATCAGAGCCAGCGGTCCTTCACACGAGTATGCCGAGAGAGGGCCGCTGCAGACTGACTGTAGTTAGCCCTGGCTGCCGTTAGCCTCGGACGTCCGCTGGTTGCCGCGGTCCTCTCAACTTCAGAAATTGTTTTTTAATTATGGTAAACGGACCATATAATGACGCTTTAAAGTATAATATTCATATGAATATTCATATAAAGTATATGATTAATATGATCATAAAACATACTTTTATTGAACAACAGCAACAGCAAAGAGAACTTTTAACTTTCACGAAAGGGAATCAGACTAAGATTTATGTCTGCCGCAGTGCTCTGGTGTTGTGGGTCTTTGGCTTTCTATAACCACTATAAGCATTTGTATAAAAGAAGAAAAAATGTCAGTGATGTTATTGTTATATATATGCATTGCTTGTTTCTCCCTGTTTTTCACTCTCATTCTGCAGGTGTAGAAGCAGATTAATAGGATTTTATCTTCCATTCTCTTTATCAATCTTTGTCTCCTCTAATATGATCTCCTTTCACCCTTAAATTTCTTCCTCATCTCTCCCTTTCTTCTTTCTCCTATTCATCCTATTTCTGTGTCCACTGTATTTAAAATAATGGCTAATAAAGTTTTTCACACATGCATATATCCATACATTGATCTTCTCCTGCTTCATCGATCACACACACTCACACCTATAGACAGTTTAAAGATGCCAAATAACCTATCAGTCATGTTTGTGGTCTGTGGGAAGAGGCCGGAGTACCTTGAGAGAACTAGGGTTGCACCAATGCCAGTTTTTGGCCCCGATACACGATATCAATACCTGGCTGTGCAGTATCAGCCGATACTGATACCATACCAATACCATCTGTTTGAAATTGATGTGTGTGTTTATATATGAAGAACTGCATACTACTTGGATGTAAAATAATTGCCATCATGGCTTTTTCAAGCTGCTGCCCACCTTTGTGAAGCAGGAAAAAGACTAATACAAAGTGAATCCAGTAGAACTTTTTATTGTCTACATGGAATGAGTGACAATAGTTGAATAAACTTCTGGCTCTCAAATTGGTATCGGTGCCCTATTTTTTGGTCCTCGCCGATACCACCATTTTAGTGCAGTATACTGGTATCGGTTTTGGTATTGGGAAGAACATCCAATCTCCTTGACCCCATGAAACCCAGGACCTTTTTGCTGCAAGACAGCAGTGCTACAAACTTAACCACCAATCCTGAGCGCAACACAACAATACACTGCAAAAAAGAAAATAAATAAATGAAAAAACTGGAATCATACTTCAAAAAAGCTGCTTTTCGTATCTATTTTCATAATTATTGTCAATTATCAAAATTAGTTTGATGATCTAAAACTGTGAAAACAAAATCCAGCCAAAAGTGTAAATTTTTATGGCGCTGTCTTACGAGCACAGGACAGAAAACAAAGCATGTGATAGTGCTGATTTTTTAGAATCAACACAAGAAAATAGTTTGGAAAGGAACTACTTAGATTCTAACCACCATCCGTTACCCCCACTATCACCTTCCCTTTGAAAAAAAGAAAACTTACACACACATATATAGAAGGCAGATGTTGGAGCTCAGTTTTATCTCTGCGTGGTGCTTCAGCTATGTTGTCATACACTAAGAGGTGTGGAGGAGGTCCATCTGTCACAGTACAACTAACCTTCCAAACAGAACCCTGAGCTGCCATTCACAGCTCGCCCACATCTTTTCAGCCTTCAGCCGCCGCTTCTAAGCATGCTGCGCTGCTTATCTGAAAGTATAAAAATGCAGAAACAACTGTTTCATTTTGCATCAGGAGGCTGAGGGTTGGCGCTAATGATGGGCAGCCAACCTCAGTTAGGATTCATGGATTTTTGTACCTTTACATGTCTGCTATAACCATTTTACAGGTTTATGTTTTGCATTGCTGTCCAAGTCATTTATAATATTCTCTATCCTTGAAAAACAAACAACAAAATATACAATAAGCTTGATATCTAGTTGTGTTTTTTTGACTTATAATGAAAAAAAAAAGGCTGTTGTGTTTTCCTGTTCTGCTTACATTTTTTTTTTTGCTATCAATCGTAAACATTCTTTTTTATGATTTGTGATGCATCACCCTTTCAACTTAGTGGCAGTGCTTTAAAACTAAAAAGCACTTTTACCACTGTGAAGGGTCTAATGTAGTGACAGGTTTGCTCCCCAGAGACAGGCTAACAGACCTTCCTGCAGAGGAGTGTCTGTTTACATTTTCAAAGAATCAAACAACCCTGAATTACTTTAAATTCACTGTCTGATACAGTTTGTTGAAGGAAATTGTGATTTAAGACTAAAAGCAGTTGATTTTTTTCCCCTAACTAACTGCTTTTGAACATTCAAGTGTCAAGATTATACTCCATTACTTTTGGAAATTCCTGAAAACGATCAGAGGTCAAGTAGCAGAAATGTCCATAATCAATTTCCTGCTTTCTGCAAAGCTGACTGATGTGGCTATTTATAAAGTGTGCACACCTGGATGCAACAGGAAACACAGGAAGGAGTGAAGGAGAAATCATTTCTGGCACAAATTCAGAGTCATAAAGATTCAGGATTCCTAAATGTATTTTCTGTAGTTGTGAAGCAAGCTTTTTCACGAATACATGTTGAGCCAATCGAACTCTATGTAATTAATGTTCAATGGTAATTCCCCTGAAGAAGACATTTTTCCCCCTGTCAGTGAAAGTGTTTTTTTTATAGAGTTAGGACATGAATAAGGTTTTTCTGGTTCTTTATTCTCTGTCGCATATAACCTATAAAGGTTGTTTATTCACTTTGAACATTAATTCTCTGCACCATACTTAAGAACATTTGAATTACAAATGTTGAAACAAGTGTTTATCAGCACTATATATGCTGCTTCTAAAAATAATAATGGATGGGGGCTGCAACTAACTATTATTGCTGCTCAAGTGGATTGCTCTGTCAGCTAATTTTTATAGTCTCTATACTCCAGTTAATGATTATTTGATTACTATATTAGTTGAGTATTATTTTAATATTGATTAATCACAGTTAATCTGATTATTTGTTTCAACACTATAATAGATACTACGCAATTAATGAACAATTTCAGGGACCAGGCAGGCAAGATGGCCACACAATGCAACTGTTACTATAACACATTAAAAATTATTCAGTTTAGAAATGTAAAGCCAGAGTTTTTTTTAGCAATGCAGCTGGATGAAATGAATGAATTGTTACAAGGTGTTTATGCAATTTGAAAACATGCTTATAAGGTCCTTCAGCTGTTTGATCATCTTACTCAAATAAAAGTAATGTTTTCTTAGAACACATCATGTGAGGGGTATTCATGGGAAAGAAAATTCCATCAAAAGTACAGAGAATGTTTTGGGATTCAATCCATATAACTTCTTTTGTAGCATAAATGATACAGGTAATACCATTGTCACTGTTTAAAAGAGAAGCTTGTGTAGAATGGATGCAGAACACTTCCTGACTGACTGAATACACACCGAGAAATGTCAGTAAAGGTCCAAGGCTCCGTCTTCCAGGAATGTCTATAAGCATTATGCTTTCCTGTAATATATCTTGTTCTGAGAATAAAAGAAGAGAGGAGACACACCACCCACTGAGTTACCTAACGCATGACCTGAAATCCTCAGCCGCTCTCTCCCCTCCCTGCCTGTCTGTCCCCGGGCGCTGCTATTGGCTCTAGAGATACTGTGAAAGCAGTGAACTTAAAGAAAGGGGGAAATAAACCACTGAGATGTGAGTGACATCTGAGGTAACCGTAGGGCTGCAGGCGGATTTAACAACTGATAAAATCCCACTGTCTCTGAGCAGCCAAGACTCTTTCCTTAATATCCAGAAGTAATGAAATGGGGTTTTATTAAAAAAAAAGAAAAAAAAAAAAGGATAGGTGTATTTACATAAGGCCTTCAGAGGGGCTTTGTTATGAGGTTGAGTAAATGTTTCTTTTAGTGTATAATCATATGTTTCTTTACAAAACTCCATCACTCTATTTATGTTTAACCTTTACTAAAAAGCATAGCGTAACCTGTCTCTGCCTCTCACAATTGCCTATTTACTTATCCTGCAGAGACAGTCTGCAGGAGAGAAGCCAATTAAGGCTCGAGTTGAGATTTTTAACCCAAACTTGTTTTGCATAAATAAATGATTATATGATTTGATTTTGTAAATAAAGTGTTGTTGAACTTCTCACAATAGTCTGCTGGTATTTTGTCCCATTCCCTCTGACAGAACTGAGGCTTGTACCATGAAGCAGGATTGCTGGGTTAACGAGATTTGTTGTGGATTTTTGTAATAATGATAAGTAAGATCATATAAAATTGGTTTGTAAGAACTGTGTTTGTTCTCTACTTCCAAACTCAGCATCTTTTCATTCATGCCTGTGATAGGATGTTTCTTTTGAAGTTGCCAGATGTGCTCTCGGCAGTTTTGACTGGATTTGATTGGTACACTTTTAAGCCTCTTGGTATAAAATAAATATTTTGATTGAGATAAGAAATCTGCATTCTGATATGTTAAAGTACCAATAGTTTGCAGCCAATAATTTAAATATACTTTCATATCTATTCGTACAGAGTAACGTAACCGTAGTATTTTTGAGTGTTATTTTGATCTTGTGTTCTTTGTTTAATGGAGAACTGTTCATGAACGTTTCCAGCTTTATCATAGCCCAAACATGATTGAATTAACAAGTCAGACTTAAGAGGTAAAATAAAGGTTTTGTGTTTTATTTTTAGCTCCTCCCAAGTCTTCTTCACTCCAGAGGATTTACATTTGGGGTATAATACTAAATGCCATACACCAAATTAATGTGCAGTAATATGCATTACATGCATGCATTTGGCATGCTGTGTTAAATGACACTGATGTGCACATTTACACAGTCAGCAATTCTTTGTCACATTATTTTGTGTCTTTTTGACTGTTATCTTGTTTGATTTTTCTTTCAGACATGTTTTTTCCTCTTGGTACTGAGTTTTTGTTCCTCACAAGACAAATATACCAACCTCCCTCCTTCGCTCAAGATTGTGATTGGTCTGCTACTTGAACCTGCCCCTTTATACTTTAACATATTCATGATGTTAGAGCTGGATTGACTTAGCAAGTTGACACCCAGCTTCGTGGTACCGCTGATCCTGATTACCATTAGCCCCATTTACACTACCCTTTTTAAACTGTGCCAAGATCAGTCCAAGCACTGTAACCAACATAACTGTGGGCGACCATCATCCAAAAAAATAGTCACTGAGAGGAGAGCAGGGATCTGTTCGACGCGCTGAATCCAAGGAGGAAACATAAAGCTTTTCTGCAGTTAGGGATGTTTATTGTACTCTTTTTCTGTGAGGCATTGTACAACAGGTCGATTTGCAGACTTATTTGCTTTAAACTTGCGGTCAACAGAAATATTGGCACCCTGTCTTAGTCTCTCTGAATCAAACAAACAAAAGAGTCTCAGAGCAGATCAAGGTGATATTAATTAGACAATCACTCAGACACATGCCAACACCCACTTATAGCTCCACCCACACATGCCCATACATACCTTTAACACATGCAGCCTACCCTTAGAGACATTACCAAAATGAATCCTTGCCTCTACAATAACTGTTGAGTGTAAATGGCATGCAAAACTGAACCAGACCACACCAGACACAACCGAACCGCGCTGAACTGGTATCATTTAATCAGTAGGGCTCAGTGAGGTTCAGTTTTTGCACGGTTCCCAGATAACAAAGAGCGCATGAGCAGACCGTGTCATCTCCCTACAGTCAGCCTACGTAATCATGAAATTTCAGACATTCATTAAAATACAAGCTTCTCCACCTTGCTACACGATTTCCAGTGATGATTCTGCTTCACAGTGTGATGAACCTCAACTCTTGTCGTTTCCTGCATCTGTAAGCCCTGATTAGACTATTGTTTGTGGTATCCACATACGAAAAGCTGACTCTGTCAAGTAAATTTACCAGAGGCTGCCTTCTTCGCCTAACTCCACAAATTTCCTGAATGTTACCATGTTGATTTAGTGTTTAAATGGTCGTAAGGAACTGAGCTCAGCACAGTTAACTGATTCAAGCTTATAACGGATCGGTTTTCAGAGGGTGGTGTAAATGGGGCTATGTTAGTGGATAGTGGATAGACTCAAGGAAATTCAGGATAAGTTGGGCTTGTTTTGTGGTATAGGCCTCTGCTTAACTGTAATGTTCACTGACTCATGTCGATCACGTTGATCAAACATACACTCTCAACTTGGAGATTAGAGATTTTCATCCTGAAAAAAATGTTTTCTTTTAATCCCTTTGTAACTCATGTAGTATTAT
>NW_015151289.1:226742-228231 GCF_000732505.1 Cyprinodon variegatus | reverse complement strand
TCACTCCAGAGGATTTACATTTGGGGTATAATACTAAATGCCATACACACAATTAACGTGCAGTAATATGCATTACATGCATGCATTTGGCATGCCGTGTTAAATGACACTGCTGTGCACATTTACACAGTCAGGAATCCTTTGTCACATTATTTTGTATCTTTTTGGCTGTTATCATGTTTGATTTTTCTTTCAGACATGTTTTTTCCTCTTCGTACTATGAGTTTTTGTTCCTCACAAGACAAATATACCAACCTTCCTCCTTCGCTCATGATTGTGATTGGTCTGCTACTTGAACCTCCCCCTTTATACTTTAACATATTCAGGATGTTAGAGCTGGATTGACTTAGCAAGTTGATACCCAGCTTCGTGGTACCGCTGATCCTGATTACCATTAGCCCCATTTACACTACCCTTTTTAAGCTGTGCCAAGATCAGTCCAAGCACTGTAACCAACATAACTGTTGAGTGTAAATGGCGTGCAAAACTGAACCAGACCGCACCAGAAACAACTGAACCACGCTGAACTGGTACTATTTAATCAGTAGGGCTCAGTGAGGTTCAGTTTTTGCACGGTTCCCAGATAACAAAGAGCGCATGAGCAGACCATGTCATCTCCCTACAGTCAGCCTCCGTAATCATGAAATTTCAGACATTCATTAAAATACAATCTTCCCTACCTTGTTACACGATTTCCAGTGATGATTCTGCTTCACAGTGTGATGAACCTCAACTCTTGTCGTTTCCTGCATCCGTAAGCCCTGATTAGACTATTGTTTGTGGTATCCACATACGAAAAGCTGACTCTATCAAGTAAATTTACCAGAGGCTGCCTTCTTCGCCTAACTCCACAAATTTCCTGAATGTTACAGGCGCCACCATGTTGATTTGGTCTGTAAATGGTCGTAAGGAACTGAGCTCAGCACAGTTAACTGATTCAAGCTTGGAACAAATCGGTTTCAGATGGTTGTGTAAATGGGGCTATTTTATTGGATTGGTTTAACTGGATAGACTCAAGGTAATTCAGGATAAGTTGGGCTTGTTTTGTGGTATAGGCCTCTGCTTAACTGTAATGTTTACTGACTCATGTCGATCACGTTGATCAAACATAAAGGCCGTTTCTCAATTCATGAGAACGCGAGTACGTACTTGCGTTCTCGTCAAGTCCGTTCTTGGCGAGAATGCAGGAAGATCGGACTTGACGAGAATGCGAGCACGCAAGCACGTATGTGTATTGGAACAGAAGCGTACTCGTGACGTCATCACATGCAACGTTCTTTAGCCTTTCTTTAACAGTCAAAACTATTTATTCCCTACACAAAACATTTTAAAAACAATATTTTTAATTTCTAAAGCTTAAAACTTATTAAAAAAAATTGGACGTTTGGCCGAATTAAAGCAAAAAACCGCCATCAGAACGAGCGGTAGTTCACACATAACTAGACCGAGAGAAGTGCACTACAGACGGGGTAACATTAGCCCTGGCTGC
>NW_015151289.1:219069-226338 GCF_000732505.1 Cyprinodon variegatus | reverse complement strand
CAACTTGGAGATTAGAGATTTTCATCCTGAAAAAATAGTTTTCTTTAAATCCCTTTGTAACTCATGTAGTATTATGCTTAAAGTACTGTAATTTCTCATTGGCACTAAGCCCTTATCTAATGACTAATGTACTACATTGTTGCTTCAGTATGTCCAAAATATTTTCTTTCATCTGATGCCATCTAGTTAAGACATAACCAGACCAGCTTTTGCTGCCAAACACTTTGATTTTAGTGTCATCAGTTCACAGAACATCCCTGCAAAAATAAAGATTTTGTACCTGCTTGCATTTGAAAAAGGTAATTAGAGCAGGGATGTCCAAATCAAGAGCTTTTATTAGAACTAGATATTTCTCTGGTCCAACACACCTGAATTGAATGTCTTAATTACCTGTTCAGTTGAAGTCAAGCTCTCCAGAGTCCTGCAAAGGACCTAATTATTTGATGGTGTGGTAAAAGAACACCAGCCAACACTGGAGCGTGACATATGTGCATTACCCTTTAATGTTGTTCTTGGAACAATAGCTCCGTCTTCACTGAGAGGTTGTTCTACCTGTGCTGGTACAGGACCTTTCTGACTCTGAATAATGTAGTTCTCCTTCTAGCTTCATTTACCAGCTTGAAACAACATTTGCTTTTGTGCTGTGCTTAAAACACTAATTTCGCTCTTAAAAACACTAATCTCTGTGACAAAGAACTCATCCTCTTCATTGCTACTTATCATTCCCATGGGGAGTTTTCCAGTACAAAATCATTAGAATGGATATACGCCACTCCTTCATGTATCTGGAGATTGTACCAAAAAAAGAACAAAATCAGTGGATTTCCTCAATCTTCTTCTGTTCCAGATACCACCCCTGATCTATTTTACACATTTCCTTAACTGTGCAAAACTATGTAAAAGTAACAGAAGTATTTTTGTTTATCTGACTGACCTAAAACTCCAAGGATCTACAACAGGGATACAATTTTTAGATACTGTATCTCCCTGAATCAAATGGCTTAATGACCTTCTCAGTTGATTTCAAGTTTTCAGAATCCTACAAAGGACCAAAGTTTTTTTTTCAGGTGTGTTGAGAGCACAGACACATCTAAAAGGTACAGAACACCAGCCTTTCAGGAATGGATTCTAAAATACCTGATCTACAGGTTAAATATACGTTATTATTTGGAACTCTATGACTTGCCATATTCTGTCATTTTTGCAATTTGTAATTTTTTATACCAGTCCTGTTTCCTTACTTTTGGGGAGTGTATCTTTATTATTGTTTCTGTATTTTTGGTGTAGGTTCATTTTTCAGTGTTTGCTTTTGTTTCAAACATTTCTCCTTCAGCCAGACTCTGTTTCTAATCTGTTGATTAGGAAACTCTTTTCACCTGTCTCTCCTCATTTAACCTATTGTCTGCACCTGTTCCCTGCTTTTCTTCTGAAGTCTTTAGTCTTCCTCATCATGTCTGTAAGGTTAGTTTGGTATTTTATCATTAAATGATTCTTCAACTCACCATGCTCAACCTGGAAGTAAATAAAAATATTGTCCTTTTACATAATATACTGTATATAATAAGGCAGATTTTAAGGTTAGTTCTAAAACAAAGTTTATAACTTGTGGTCTTTTGGAAGGCCCACAAAAATCCTCCCTGAACACGTATAAAGCTTTTCTCTAAAAGCAGAACTTATCTGTTGCTATGAGTCTACATTCATTGCTTCCCCCTTATCCATCAGTTAGGTAATACAGTGGTGCCAAGAGTTATATCGGAGGTGACACCTCATCGAGACTATAAATAGCTATGAACCTTCCTCCTGGGAGCCCAGCTGTAGCTCTCTCTCAGGCATAGATCAGTTGTTTGTGGGGAGCTGAAATCCCCCACTGCTCATTTGTCTCTCTGACTCCTGCATATGAACACAAAACACTCCTAAAGACACACAGACAGATGCGTGGAGCCCAGCACTGACATAGTTTTATCACAGCATTATCAGAGGGCACAGAAAGCAGTTATTCAGTTTCTGCTGCTGTGCATTTCTAAGAAACCTCTCTATGTTTTCCTCAGGCTTTCCCTAAATAACATCTAATGCTGATGCTCCACATTCAGCTAATGCACATACATACATCAGGCTTCAACTGAAGCATTAGGGGAAAAAAAGCCCTTTATTTTGATAATACAGTAGACGTGATGTACTGTAAGAAAAAGGTACATTTTAAACCACTCTTGAAAATGTAAAAGATAAAAACATACAACTAAAACTGCCCAAGACAGATAGCTACTAGATAATATATAGACATGAACATATAAAGAGTCACAGGAGTTATTAACAAGCATAAAACATTGTGAACGCCACGACATCCAACGGTTGATTACAGTTCAAAAATGTGAAAACTGTTGAAAAACCTACTTCAAATAACAGTTAAAAAAAATCTGCAGATATTTATGAGATATTGTTCCTACAAAAGATTATTATTATTGTTATTATTATTATTATTATTATTATTATTATTATTCTCTGATTATTTTTTTTTACCATGCACTTTTACCAAGTGTCCCATTCAGTGTATAAAATGGATGCTAAATTGAGAGAAAGTAAACTCTTTCCCACTTTGTATCACTCTTACATAAAAAAAATGTAGGGAGGGGGGGTTAAAGCACATGTCTCAAAGCAAGTGGGAGTGTGAAGTGGATGAGAACCGAAATAATATAAATAAAAAAGGATAGAGAAAACCCCCTGCAGGCTGTGTCTGACCCATGTGAGTCACTGTCTGCATGAGCTTCTCTGGAGTTACACATGACTATGTAAAAACAAAAAACTCGAAATCAACTTCTTCTACTGATCACGCACCTGCGTTAAAACCACAATGAGGCAGCAATATGTAATAGAATTAAACAGTGTTGTATTTTGTTAAAAAACTGAACCGAATCCTACAACTTCTCGAAAAAAGTAGATTACTAAATGATCTTATAGTGTATATTTAAGGTAAATAGTCAAATGCTGCAAATTAATCTGTTAAACTCTCTAAATACTAAGGTTATATTTCTCACCTGGAAGTTGAATTAATTTTCTTTTACATTTCTGACAGCTACAGCTAAGATGAGCTGTTACTTAGCAATGACTGCTTTGATGTTTAGAGACTCAGCTTGCTACCTTATTTTTAGCATTAGTGCTGAAGTTAAACTAATGCATCCAATGTTTTTTCTTATAAACAATCAAGTTGTGCATTTTTCAAAATTATCATGCTAGATTAAAGCAATTAATTTCTATAAAGCAGTAAACAAAGCAAAATAAAAGGAAAGTGACAGTGAGCATGTAACGCCGGCCAGACGGACCTGCCTGAACCGATCTTGAATTCAAACTTCTGAGCAGTGGCAGCTGGTCAATAGAGAGCACTAGGGTGCTGCCCCACCCACCCAATGACCTCGATTAATACATAAAAAACTAATAAATAAATTTAAAAACTATTTCAAAATATATGAATATACATTTTTTAGATGTGCAAGATAAATATTTAATCTGTATTAATGAGTAAAGCTGTTTCGTTCGTCATTGGATTAGTGACATATTTCAGTCCTAGGGCTCAAAAATCTTGGTCAATGCAAATTGATAGGCGAGTTTTGGGTGCAGGAGAGCTGCACCTTGAGCTGACAGGAACTGTTGTCACTGTAGTAGTGCAGCTGATTGACAGGTCGAGTTATGGAAGTGAAGTCCCTTAAAACTAACTTAACAAGATCAGCAGTCCAAAAGACAGATGGAGACAGTATACTCTTTCTGTCTTTTTGCTGGACCTGGTTTAGCTACAATGATTGGCAAACTGCATGTAGCGAGGCTAATGCTTTATTCTGCTGCATTGACTGCCTGCCTCTTTTTTCAAACCTCAGGATCTGACCCAGCATGGATAAAGACAGGTAGGACTGATTTAATGCACTTTTTTGAAAAGGCAAAGAAGCATGAATAATCTGGAATTCACATGGAAAATAATATAGTGTTCTTTTTCTAGATGTTAGTTCATTTGCATAGTTGCTCTTAAATAAACACATTCTCAGAAAAAGATATTGTTTTTATATATTAGAAAAATATAAAGCGGAATAATAGCTTCTCCGTTATTAAACTGGTACATTATATTTGTTTGTCTGGACACAATATTGGAAAATGCAAAACACAGATTTGCCTTCACAAAGCCTCAGAAGGGCAAGATTTATTTACAAAACTTAAACCTGTACATTAAATTAGTTTTTGTAATAAACGGTTTTAATAATGCTTTTTGTTTTTGGCACTTATATAAATATACTGAGGTGGTGGTTAGGCTTTGGATGAGTACTACTCATCCAGAGCCTACTCACTGAGTAGAGAGGTGAGTAGAGCTAAAGTGTTGACAGCCCTGCTGGAGAGAATTTCAGTCTGTATTTAAGCTGCTACATGTTTGGGGTGTTTGATCACATTAGGGACCATTTTTCCTCATTCTGCTTCATTCTATCTGTATTCTCCCATTCTGCACTATCTGTTAAGTTCCACTAGCAACTGTATGTTCGCTCTGCTTTTCATGTCACAGTAGCTCCATCTGGTCTGTTCCTGTTCAGCTGTCTCTCCATCCTGGGTTGAAATATCAGCTGTGCTGCTGCCATCAACATCTCTGTTTATACATATAGGACATTAACCTGTTTCAAGTGTAGCCCTGTTTCTTTTACTTTCATTAACTGTATGTACTCTCTTTCATCCTCTGACAAGTGGCTTGGAGCTTGTCTGCCTGGCCGTGTCTGTGTGGAGCTAGTTAACAGTTACCCTTTTGCTTCTCTGCTTCTTTCTGTATGTTTGCTTCTATCTCCTTGAACCCCAGTCGGGCTCGACAGATGGCTGCTCAGACTTAGCCTGGTTAAAAGGGAGTTTTTCCTTTACACTTTTGCTACACGCATGCTGTGAGGGATTGCTGAGAGTCAACAACAAAATGCATAAAAAATTGTCAAAGAGCTGAGCCTAAAAGTAAAGCTTACAATTATATTGGTCATTCTACTATGTGAGTCTTACCTATGGTGATTAGATGTGGTTCAGGAAGGAAAGAATGAGATCATCGATAAAAGTGATGGACATGTTTCCTTTGAAGGGTAGTGAACTCAGCCTAAAAGTAGAGCCCCTGTTTCTCTGCATCAAAAAGAATCAGTCAGAGGTTAGAGATGGTGTGAGCATTTAATCAGGATGCCCTTTTATGCCTCCATTTGGAGGCTTGCAAGGCAGTCCCACAGAAATAACTTGAATCAGAAAAAATTATTAATAAATTAATATTCTATGGAGATGAACAAATGAATGTCAGACATTGCTTTTCCTCAATGTTTTAAGGAATGATAAAAAAAGAACAAACCCATTAAACAGGTCTTGATAATAATTAAGGTACCCCAAGAAAAGACTGAAAATATTAACAGTAAAATTTAATGTTAAAGCTTTCTGTGTACACTGATTAGCATCAAAGGTGTCTGCAAAATCAGTGACTGTAGTAATTAAAGTAAAGCTTTCTAGACTTTTTAATTTTTTTAAAGAGCAGCCTTGATAAAGGTAAGCAGCAGTGATAAAAAATAATATAGGGCTACAAGTATTCACTGTGCTGTTTTATGACATGGTGTGCCACACTCAACATGGCCATAGGAAGCAAAGGAAAGGGTTGTCTCCGGAGATTAGGAAATAAATCATAAACAAGTATGTTAAAGGTAAAAAGCTAAAAGACCATCTCCAACCAAATTCTTGTTCCTGGGACAACAGCTGCACATACGATACAGAAATTTTAGATCCATGGGACTGTAGCCAAGCTCTGTGGACATTGCTGCAGGAAGGGAACTAACGAAAATTCAAAGAGACAAATAATATGCATGGTTACAAAAAAGCCTAGAAAAACATTTAAAGAGATCCAATGTGAACCTCAAGCTCTGTGTCTGTCAGATCGCACCATCCATCGTTGTTTGAGCCAAATTGGGCTTAAAGGGAGATGACCAAGGAATGTTGAAAACAAATCACTAAATGGATTGGAATTTCTCAAACTACATGTTGATAAGCTTCAAAGATTCTAGCTGAATGTCCTATGGGCAGATGAGAAAAGAACACTGTCTCTACTGTGAAACATGGAGGAGGCTCTGATATGTTCTGGGGCTGCTTTGCATCATCTGGTAAGAGTGTAGGAATCTCTGCAGGGTACAGTTATATCTAAAGACTATTAAAGGATTCTAGAGAGAAATGTATTGCCAGTATCAGAAAGGTTGGTCTCAATCACAGGTAAAAAGAATAATGACCCAAAACACACCAACAAAAACAGCCAAAAATGTCCAAGAGGAAAATATTGGATTATTGTTAATAAGCCTTCTATGAGCCCTGACCTAAATCCTACATGCCATCTGGTAAAGGCATAAAAAAACAACACTTGAGGAATAATTCCATTGCACCTGTTGCTCAAACAAACCAATCTTGGACATACAATAAAGGCCTCAGAGTGAAAAGCATAACAACAAGTTTCATTTTAGCTCTATTGCTAAACTATCTGTTTTTTAACAGTCGTAGCGAACCAATATATAACAAGGTGAGATATAAATCCTTTCCCTTATAGCCACAATTTAGATGCACAACAACATTATTCGGAATAACATTAACTTTCTTCCATGTTTGTCTTTAGCATTAGTGCTATCTCTGACCTAGCAAACTCTGGGTACCAACTTCAGAATTTTCTTCTGACACAGAAACATCAAAATCAACATTATAAGCATGATCCTTCTCTATAGCCTTAACACACAGCAAATGATGGCTATATTTGTGTTATAACTACATGTTTAGTTAATTTATTTTTTTTTAACCAAGAGAAAAAGCAGCCATTATTGCTAGAACTAATTGACCTGATTTAAATTTGAAGAGATTTCTGATGAAAAAGCCATTTTGAATCAAACTTAATATTTTACTGTAATATTGGATATTTATTTCCAGATATTCTAACTTAACAGGTTCAGTTTTCAAATGATTATGTTTTACCATCTGACTTGAATTTTTATTATAAATCAAGTGGAGTTTGAGTCTAAATATCCTACTAATGATACAAATGTACAGTGGTGGAAAATGTTTGAGGTTAAGACACACAGCTTTACATCACCATGTCACCAGGTGACTATGAACCAATTCAAGCACTGAGGAAATGCTTAGAAGAAATCAATGTCTGGATGTGTCATCATTTTCTTCAACTGAATAAAAACAAAACTGAAGTAATAATCTTTGGACCAATAGAGGAGAGATCTAAAGTTAGCACACAGCTTCAGT
>NW_015151289.1:167997-218339 GCF_000732505.1 Cyprinodon variegatus | reverse complement strand
AATTTTTTCCTACTTGCTTTGATTCTGTTTTATCTTCCTGTATTTTAATCATGTAAAGCACTTTGCATTGTCTTTGTACGGAATTGTGCTATACAAATAAATTTGCCTTGCCTTGCCTTGCCTATATATGGGATATTTGTATTTATTTTTACTGAATAGTAAGGAATGTGTAAACTTTTACAACAAAGTATTGCCTTCGTTTTAGAATAATTTAGAATCAGATCTGAACAATCTCAAAATTAAATTGACAGCATTTAAACAAAATATATTATTCAATTTTTGAATGGTAGACACAAAACTAGACTTACTTTGAGTTTAGCACCAATGTGAATCCTTCATTCCGGAAACGACCTATTTGCCTCCTCCTCCTGGACGCAAAGTGCGCGCATCTGGTGCCAAACTGGTTTCCAGTATCAGGAGGAAATTGTTGGATTTCTCTCCACACACTCAAACAATATTCTGGATGCTTTTAGAGAAAAGTGATCTACTAAACTTGATTTTGCCTGACGTCTAGCTGTGTTTTCTAGTATGTTTTTAAATAAATTAGATAAACTAAGATGCATTTTCGTTTGCTCTCTTTAAGATAAGCTTTGACTTTTTTTTTAAAACAGGAAAAGCCGTGGCGATCATTCCACTGGCTGTGATCGCCATTTCTTTATGCGTTATATAGGTCATTCACTTCAGTGGGCACGTTGCTCACCACCCGGGTCCTCCTTTCAGTCCCCCACCAGATCTGAACGAGTGGGCTGCCTGCTGCTGCCGAGAGGCATGCATCGCCTCACTTTGCCTCAGCTCTGCGCTAAAGTCGGGGTGTTAATGGGAACTAACTGGAAAATGTGAGGTGAGAGATGCTGGCTGTTTTCAGCACCCTGGATAGCGCCTTTGGAAGTTGGAGAGGACGCGCGGACGCATCGGGATTTTTCAACTCAATCTAATTTGGGAGTCATGCTGGAGACATGAGGCTGATCATGGCTGATTTTAGGTGTTTGTTTGCAGCCAACGGGCACAGGTTACCTGAGATGGGTGTTTAATTTTCTCTGCTGTGAGACATGGACTTTGCTGAAATTCTCTTCGCCCTGTTCATTGTTGTGGTCGCGGTCGTGTCGCTGCTGTCAAACTTATTGGTGCTGCTATGTTTCGTCCACAGCACCGAGATCCGCCGGCAGGTTCCCGGTGTTTTCACCATGAACTTATCCTTCTGCAACATTCTCATCACGGTGCTCAATATGCCGGCCACCCTGCTGGGGGTCGTCAGGCACCAGAAGCCCTTCGGGGACTGCATATGCCACACGGTGAGCTTCCTGGAGACTTTCCTGACTGCGAACACCATGCTGAGCATGGCTGCGCTCAGCATCGATCGCTGGATCGCGGTGGTCTTCCCGCTCAGCTACGCCACCAAGATGCGCTACAGAGACGCGGTGATCATGGTGGGTTACTCCTGGCTGCATTCTTTCACCTTCTCCCTGACTGCGCTGCTCTTCTCCTGGGTGGATTACAGCGACGTGTACGCGTCCTGCACCCTGCAGCCCAGCGGAGAAGGCAGCGACAAAGTTAAGTTCACGATTTTCACCGTGATATTCCACGCCACCAGCTTCGTGCTGTCACTCTTCGTCCTGTGCTTCACCTACCTAAAAGTTCTGAAAGTGGCCAGGTTTCATTGCAAGAGGATTGACATCATCACCATGCAGACTTTGTTTCTCTTGGTCGATATTCACCCAAGGTAGGACAACCCCCTTCATAACTTTTTTTGTTTTTACAATACTTTTTTCACGTTTTGTTTTTAAAAGTATGGGACGTCAGCAGTGCTAAATTTAATTACCTTTTGCAATTATCCAGATGCAGGTAATCTTAATCCTTTGGCTTTAATTTATATTTTCTTATTTTTAAATTGTGTTCTTAATCTTAATTTTCAGCATTATTTTAATCATTATTCATTTATTCAGGTTTTTAGTGTGCTAGGATTCTTTTGTATGGCTGTGTGTATGTATGATTTTTCCGTATATTGAATGTATTTCTAAACATTCTTATATAGAGCAGCACTCATAATTGTACTTTATAGTCCTACAGTGAAAATAAAGGTGACTTAAGAAAACCATTAAGAAAAGTAATAAGATAACAATTTTATTGACAAAAAGGTAAAACAAAATAGTAAATATAAAGAATGAATAAATACATGTTGAATTATTTAATGAGGCTATCAGTCTGTCTGTCTGTACATAATAACCAGGAAAGACATTTTCAAACAAGACATGCCCAACCATTAAAATATGGGGAAAAAAACAAAGTATAGCATGCTTTAGGACTAAAACAACTTAAGATTAAATAACCATACAATTTAGCTTGTAACCATATATAGATGTTTTTAAAGAGAGATTTAAAGATGTATAAGGTAAAATATTATTGAAATTTCAGTTCTTAAAGCTTATTCCATGCAGTAATATCAAATATGTCTCATTGAATTATTACCTAGTGATATGTCCAATTTTTTTTTCTTTCAAAATTTATTGATGTCTTAGTTTGAATTATGCTAAGTCACACTAATAAATATGAAACAGAATCTGTTTCTTATCTTTTGTATTTTTTAAAGCTTTTTAAATTATTATTTTAAATTAATTGTTGTTGACTCCGACATTAATGGGTATTTCGTTGGAAATAAAACACTTTGGTTAATTTTTTTTTGCTATACAATAAATACAGATTATAGTTAAGGTCCGCAGCTGTACTCTGCTAGGCTCCTCCCCTTGTGCCTGTTCTCTCTGTCACATATGGTACAGTAAAAGAGGAGGTTGCATCCGCTTCTGTGTGAGACACGGCAGAAGATAAAAAGAACAGCCAGAGACTTATTTTCTATTGTTTATTTTAGAGAGTCGGTGAGTAGGTTAACCATTTATAAAGGCCACAACTGTTTGAAGAACTATTCAAACATGAATATTTAAACAGATTATGCTGTAATAATTACATATATTTTATTTTACCATGAGTGTTTATAGAATAAATAGCAAATTAATATTCTTTTGATGAAATTATTAAATATTTAGTCCTGATAAATGCCTAACTTTGATGAATTAACCTGTGAAAAATGAGGCTGATTTTGATGGATGGATGAATGGATGGACGAACATACCTCTGTCTGTCTCCAATTTCTATTACCGGTAAACCATATTTATATATATTTTTTTATATTTATTTTTTTTCTGAATTTAAATTATGTTTTGTTATTATTTTGAATTGTATACCTAGATAATTTTAAATCAATTTTAACTATAATGTATCTTTTCAATAATTGTGTCTGCTTTGTTTCTATCACGTTAATACATAGATGCAATCTTTTGATCACTTAGCTATATTCATTAATCTAATTGTAGCTATTTAGAGCTTAAAGTTAACTAATCCTTTTATTGAGTTATTTAAAGTGACACAATTTTGACCCCTATACTATAATAGAATAATATTTTATGCATTAAGCTGTGTGACCTTTGGACTCTATGGTGCCCTTTTCTGTTTGCAGTGTCAAACAAAGATGTTTAGCTGAGCAGAAGAGGCGAAAGCAGAGAGCCACAAAGAAGATTAGCATCTTCATCGGCTCATTTATCATCTGCTTTGCTCCTTATGTAATTACAAGGTAAGTCTACCTGATGAGAACTCATAAAATATTTAATCTAATGTAAAACCCCTGTGTGTGAGCTTTAAAAATTAACAACTCTACTCATGTAAGTTAATAGGGTGCTGCTCAAATAGTTATGTTGATTTAGACTGAATAGCCTTTTTAGTTAGTCTTTCTCTCTCTGCATAGACCATCAGAGTAAAAAAACTGAAAGAAAATGTGAAACTCACACTCAAGTCTGATCAAAATGGATTTATAGTGATGGCTTTTCACTAAAATTGGGTCCTTGAGGACCTGAACTCATTCCTACTTTACCAGATATAGTCCCAATTCTAAAAACAACAAAACAATGTGTACTACTTAACACTTTAGAGGCATTCAATCAATAATTGGGCGAATAATTTATGTAAATTATGTATTGATATTTAATTTTCGCAGAAATCTACATGAGTAGCTCTTATGGGGGATGACTGGTCAACCTGAAACATGCGTTTGATGAACAACTAAATGTAATTTCACCAGCTGCTGAAAACATCTGAACAATAAAATGAATCTCTAAATCAAATGCTTAGAATAAGGTTATTATATTACATCAGAAACTTGATAGTGATATTATTGCTTTCAACACCATGCGTCCCAAACACCTCTTATTTACTCTAACTGGCTAATTCTTGCATGAGTTTGGTGCAGATCTTTACTGGGTCACTAAGTGAGACAGATCTTATGTCTCTTGTAGGGCTATACAGAGAGACAAACTCACAGAACAAAAAAACAATCATACACTGACATCTAAGAACAATTTAGAGTACACAGTTTACCTTAAATGCATATTTTTGGACTGTTGGAATCCAGAAAGAAAAGATGCATGAACAAGGAGAATAGGAGAATATTCTACGGCTTTTTTTCATTTGAGCCAACAGTAATATCATAATGGGTTGCAATGATACTAAAGTGCATGCTCAACACTGATATTGTTCAGCCTTGACTTACTGGTCAACGTATCACTTAAAACATCATGTTATATTGAAATATTTCTCATCTTAGCACAAGCAGTTGTCTTCACACAGGTAGATTTGATGTAGCTTATAGTAGAAGCTTGAAGTAGCTTCTGAGTGATATATTTTTTATTTTCAAGCAGGATATTCTGATTTACCCACAGAGTTATTAATTTCTGGATGTTTTATGTTGGAATTTTAACAAACCAATATAGGCCAGTCCAGGATATTTGAAGGGCCTGGATATAGCCAGTCTAAATGAATACATAATTGGAATTCAACTCTACATGCTTAAGAACAATGAGAATTGCTTGTTTTCCAGCTACCAAAATCATGCTTTAAGGCATTCGATCATCAATTGAAAAAATATGTTTCATGGTTTTTCCATTCTAATGTGGTCATATACAGGTACAAAAAAATACTACATAAAAAACCTTTAAATAAATAATGACAGTTTTACTACGAAATAACCTCTGTCCATTGCAAAAATCCATTTGAGTTTAAATAGCTTTAAGGATGATCAGGTGGAGCTCAGACTCCTTAAATAGAGACCACTGCTTTCTTTGATTAGACATGGAACATGGGACATGCCACACTGGGCAGAAAGCCATATTGTCCGTATCAAAAGAAACCTATTAGTAGTGTGCTTAACACACTAAAACATAGACCTTAAGCATGTTTACGGCAGAAACTCTCTCAGATGTTTTGCTTAAGATCCATGTGCCTGATAATTCTGGTGTTTGCACACGTCTGGGAGGGAAAAAGGAGGGCACTTTATAGAGAAAGATTCCCGGCTGACTTTTTGAAGTGCCTAACCTCCTGACCCACTGGAAGCCTCCAGCTGAGACCTAACTATCTCATCTGGACCAGTCTGTGCTGGCAAATTGCTATAATCTCCAACCCAATTGCACCCGTATGATCCAATTTCCTCTCAGTGACCTGCCATCAGAGCAAGTGGAGAAAAATATTTTGATGGAACTTTTTTCCCTGGAAATTAGAATTAAGTTTTGCTTGAAATCATGACTTTAATGATGCAATCTAAATTTATTTTGTAATTTTTAATAACTCGTATTAATTACATATTGATATTAATCATTTAATGATTGATAGGCATTTCCATTTCCTTTTACATGTTTTTTAATTTTACCTTTAGTTGTCTATATAAAAAAACTTTAAATTTAAGGGGGAGCTTCTCTCAATAGTCCAAAGAAATTAAGTCAGAGCAGATAAACATGGTTTAGATGGATACATATTCATCTGCTTAAACCCAATCAAAGCCAGGACCTCAATCCTGTAGAAGATCTACAAAAAAAGGAAGGAACACATGTTAATTTATCCTTAATCCAATCTAAGTTGGAGCTGTTTCTCAAAGAAGTTTGGGTAGAAATGTCATTATCTAGATCTAGTGAGGCGAAAATTTAATTTCAAAGGGTGCCAATTTGTACCATAAAATCCTGATTTAAAACGTTCAATTTTGAAGTTGTAATGTAACCAAACTAGTATTGACCATTTAAGAAAATATTAAAATTTAAGCTTTTAGTACAGATTCATACAGATTTACTTGTACTGTATCTTAGTTGGAATGAGTTAATAAAAAAATATGAGTCTGTATGATTTCAAAATCAAACAACTGAATGTGTTCACAACATAAAACTGCATCGTTGGTTTAGAAAAATTTAAGTGGGTTTGCTAATACAGTTGGTTAAAGCTCAGGAGTTGACATCTTTCTATATTATCCCCTGATATAGTCAAACTTTGTTCCTAAAAACCTTGAAAAATATTTATGGTATCAGAAAAACAGGATTAAAAGATTTGAAAAAGATTAATTATTCTTTAAAGAAAAGATATAACACTTTATATGCATGTTTTTTTTTTTTAATTAGGTTGGCTGAGCTTCTCCCCTCTATAGACATCAACCGCCACTGGGGAATCATCAGTAAGTGCCTGACATACAGCAAGGCTGCATCTGACCCGTTTGCCTACTCTCTGCTCCGCCAGCAGTACAAAAAAGTCCTGGTTACAGTTGTTAACAAGCTGCTTCGTCGTGACCTGTACCCTTCATCAGGCCACAACAGCTCTTTGGACACGGAGAACGACTACTGTCTTCAGAGGATCAGCTAATGGTGACAGATATGGGAGTGACAGATACTCTCCAACCAGAGTGAGTGGGCCCCAAATAGAGGTTTGCTCAGGAAGAGGAGGTGGGCGGGTGGAGGAGACGGAGACTACTGGGGGAGGGGAGCGAAGATGGAGGGGACAGATAGTGGGTGGAGGGCAACGAAAGAGCAAAAAAAGAAAGGCAGTGGGTGGAGAAAAATGCAAAAGAAGGATTGAGGGAAAGGATCAATGATTACATGGATAAAGCTAAGAAAGGTGATGTAGGAGAGGCTAACGATGGCTTTGGTAAACAGCAAGGTCTGTGATTCATCAGTTACAACAAAACCCCACAGAAACTAATTTCCACACCAGAAAGACATGGATTTGAGTTATTTCAACCTGAAAAACTCTAAGAAACTGGAGTCACGGACATGTAAAAAGTAGCCTTTCAGTGCTGATCCAGCCAGCTTACTGTTTTTAATGTTCTGGATGGATCCTTGCCTTCGGAAACCTTCAGAAAACAGAAACACTGGGACTCGTGCTGACCTCTTTGTGCTAGAAAGTTTTGCAGTGTCCTGTCAGTCACTGAATATTGATGCACTTTGTCTAACAGAAGATTATGTAAAAAACTTCTGTGGTTACAGGAGAAAGAAACTGTTAGTTTTTTGCAGGATGAGCCTGGTGATATTTTATATTTTTGTTACTGTCAACAAGTTCCACAAGAAGGTAAAAATATAAAAGGTGTTACTTTTTCTCTAAGTGCTTTACAGCTTCCACACAGCCTGTCTATTCTGGGCTGCATACGAGTGGCTGAAGACCAGCAGAGAGAACAAAAGAAAAGAAAATTTGATCCCCAACTAGAATTAAAGCAAAAAAACTTGCAGTTTAATATGAACGAGTCTACCTCTGCATTCCTGATAGCAGAGGAATGCTAACTGTAAAAAAAACTTTTTTTAACTGTAAAAAAAAAAAAAAAAATGTATTAATTTATTTATTTGTATGTTGTATTGGTTTCTCTGGTGATTTCAATGCCCAGATCTACTGACAAATTCAAACCGGAAAGTTTAACTGGGACCGAATATGCATAAAATTTGCAAAAGGTTTATAACATTTAATATGTGAAAGAAGAGAGGGAGCATATCTTAGGAGCAAATTCTGCCTGAAATTACATATGTGAATTAAAGCAAGTATAGCTCCCAAACTAAATACTAATTGTCTGCAATTGTATGACAGAAAGGCATTGAGAAATATTTTTCAGGTGGAACCACTATTTTAAATTTCACCATGTCTGATGTATAGGTGATTTAACAAAGAAAAAATTAGAAATATTTAGCCTCATCAAAATTTTTATTTTACAAAATAAAGACAGCAAAACACCATTTAAAACTCTGAATGAACCCCAGACTTTATAAATCCACATCCTGACTATAACTCAAGCAAATTTGGACTGAATAAGTAGAAACATGTTTGTTCCACAAAGGTTTTAGTGGGCAGGGTGCTAGGAGGAAATGTGATTTTAGCACAATGTCAAAAGTGTAAAAATTCATTTTTCCACTAATAAAAGGAAATCTGACCAGACAAAAATGCTGATTTTCCTTATTGCAGATCTTCTGCATAAGGCAAAGCCTTTGCTCCTAAGATTTAGCCTTTGTTTCATTGAAATTTACCAATAATATCAACAAACTTAATAGAAAATAAGAATGGTTACATCACCTCGCACAATCTCATTTTATTTGTTTACACAGCTATAAAACAAAAAGTACTTTTGAAAAATTAATTTTGAAACATGTTTTAGAAATTTTAAAGCCCTATTTGAAAAGTGTGTGGATGAAACACCATGTGACTGTGTTTTGGCCATTTTTATAAATAGATAAACATCAGCTGGTGTCAGCCAGCTGATGTACCAGGCCTGCAGGGCTCAACAATATATAGTTAAAAATTAGGAAACTGTTCAGGGCTTAGCAAAATTATTCTGCCCCTGTTTATTTATTTATTTCTACTTTATCACTACAACCTTCAGTGTATTTTATTGATAATTATGTGATGGACCAAGAAAAAAAGTAATGCATTCCTGTAAGGCATAAAAAGAATAGAGTTTTTTTTTAAAAGCTTTAATAAAGAGTTTCCCAAACATTTCTCTCTGTGACCCCAAAAACAACATGTAACAGGATGGCGACCCCCCCTTGAAAATACATAAAGTTACTTCACTATATATTTTTTTATAAATAGAAAATGTAATTATATCACTGTTAAAATACAGTTATTATTTTTAAGATTAAACTTTAGCATTTGATTGATAATTTTTAATATCTTTTTTAATTAAGTAATCTGACATTTAATTGTGTATTTTATTGTACAATTGTGTATTCAATATTATGTATTAAAATTCCAATAGATAGATGTTTAAGCTACTTATTTATTTATATTTATACATTTTTTTCTAAATATATTTAACCCCTTTTTATACCTCAGGAACCTCACAGATAAATGTGTTTTTTACTGAATTAAAAGAGATAAAGAGATTAATTATTAACCTGTTGACCATTAATTAACTGATGACTGAAGGTAACTAGTTATACAGCACTATTTAGAACTTTCAGAGAAAATAGGCTGAAAAAAAAATGCATTCCACACTTTTCGTATTTTGTTTATCAAAAAACTTGAAAAAACTTGAAGATTGTT
This sequence comes from Cyprinodon variegatus, assembly GCF_000732505.1. Lineage (NCBI taxonomy): Eukaryota > Metazoa > Chordata > Actinopteri > Cyprinodontiformes > Cyprinodontidae > Cyprinodon > Cyprinodon variegatus. The sequence goes on along the minus strand of NW_015151289.1, from coordinate 208,961 downwards.
TTATTTATTCCAATGTAGATATGACGTTTTTTGGTCTATGACATGATTGAGAATCAACTAAGGCAGGGGAATACCATTGCAATGCATTTACCTGACTTGTTTATTAATATATAATCGTGGTGACACACTTCCTCCCATGATAAATAGTTTAATCAGACATAATAATAAAAACAACATTGCAAAAGATCTACAATGTTGTTAATTTCAATCCTTTTGTAGGAAGTAGGACATTTCATTTGCTGAAGAAAATAGATAACATAAAGGGCTGATGATGAGCTTAAGTCAAAAAGAGGTGTATGAAAATACTTAAACACTGCCAAAGGTAAACCTGCTATACACTAGTATTATGAAGCGATATCATTTTATTTATTCTGCTCTGTGATTGATTGTATTCTTAAAACAGTTATCTTTGATTTTAACTTGATCTCCACAGACTTTAATTTCTCTAATAACTTCTGTTGATGAGGAGGGAAGAGTGCAGAATGGAGGAACCTTCTTCTATAATAAACATAAGCATCTGCTCCATGTCTAAAGTCTACATAATGTAAAGCAGGACTTTGTTTAGACTAAATCCACTTAGAACAGTGCCTTCAACATTTGTCGGCAACCTTTTTAAAATGAAAAAAAAATTCATGACTTCCCCTTTCCCTTACTCACTGCCACATTGTATCACATAAGGCCATTACTCATAGCTGCGCTTTAAAATTTCAATAGACAAGAGAAAGCGCTATGCATGGGAAGCAGATCTTTGCTAACTTTCATGCCTAGGGAAAGATCTGCAGGAAAATATCTACTTACTTGTTCTAAAATGTGCAATCAGAGCAATAATAATAATTAAAAAAAAACTTAAAGCAATTAAAGCTGTGCTGAACAGATTTGGAAGAGGACTTAAGCTATTTTTCCTCCTCCACATTAAGGAGGATGCAGAGGGAGGTGGAAAAACCTCCTCAACTCCCTAATAGAGCACTGCAGTAAAGACTGTTGTCTTCGGGTGTCCAAAACCATTTTAAAAGCTGTTATACATCATCAGCATTTCTAGTAATTGTTAATCTCATATAAGGCATTGTGTGCTCATTTTATTATTGATCATGGAGCATTTGTCATGCTCTTATTGGTAAGAGGTATACAATGTTATTCTGGAGTCCTATAATTTGTAAATAGAATAAAGTATACTCTAGTGTGGTTGACCTATCCTGAAATACAGTTTTTCTTGAAATTTGTCACTTTTAAGGATCATACACAAAGTTTAATGCTAATGTTCTTACCCTGTTTATTTAAACGATCCAGCATCAATTAAGGGAGGATTCAATACAGGTTAAAGAAAATAATCTGACCTCTGAAGGTAGATTGGATTTAATTTATGATAGAAAAGACTGGGGCTGAATCTGAATGTATGCCACACTTTTCAGATATGTATCTGCAAAAGATTTTGAAAAGATGATTTTCTTCTACTTCACTGTTTCCACAGCTTTGTATTGGTTCTTTACATCTGAACTTAAAACACAATGTTTAATGCATAAATGACAAAAATCTACAAAGATTTTTTTTTCAAAGCGCTGTAAGTGTTGAGGAACTTTTCTTTTGTTTAAGTATTACTCTACATTCAGTTAAGACATCATGTATGTGCTCTCCAGGAGGCAACAGGACAGTGAAGTTTTCCCTAGCTTTTATCCACACTTTAGGGCCTTGTTATTCCTCCAACCTCAAACCTCTGTGATGTAAATGTTAAATCAGGTAGTCTTATCTATTTAAATACACACAATGGTGAGAAAATTAAGTGCTGAAAATACTTGCCTAAATTAAAATCAGTTGCTGATGCTCAAGCAGTTTGTTTCTTTTGGTGGACTTTGTTGACAGTGAGAAGCTCCTGCACATCACCAGACTCACCCTTCAAAGAGCCAGTTTGCAGCTGAATGTACTAGATAGCTCACTTCTAACTGAGATGTATTTGTACAAGAAGCCTTTTTTTTTGCCAGTCAACTGGTTCCCACATACATCCACACAATCTGAGTGTTTCTGACGTATTTTTGCACTGTTGCTGTACTGGAGCAGCTTTTTGTGTAGACTGTCGAGGACAGCCTCGATGTAGCACAGCCATGGTCTCTAAGTGCTTTAAATTACACTGTTCAGTGTTCGTGCCAAGTTTATATAAATATGTGACTTTTTTTCAGCCACTGTTATACTTTTACAAAGGTGATTTCAATTGGAAGAACTGGTTTATTTAGATTTTTTTTTTTAACCAAATCAGTCTTTTCCCTCTTGTGAGCTATTTGTTGTTCTCTGACGGAGTGACTATTGGACTATGTGCAATAAAAGCTGATAATTATAAAGCTGTCACAAGCGGGTTCAAATGTTTGAATCACATTTATCAGATAAAAATCCATCATATATTATTTGATTATTATTTGATATTTGATTTTAGAACCTTAACCATTCAATGAACTACACAGCGAAACACTGTTTTTGTTTTGTTTCTGTCATTTCTGTGAAAAAACTATCATTGTTAGAAAATATATTCTTTAACAATCTGAGGGCCTGATTGTTGGTGCCCCTGCAGCTTAAGCTTTGTAAAGTTCTCTTATGCCATTTTGGCAGAAGTGATCATTTTACATGGTTGGAGCATACAGAGAGAGGGATCTTTAACCATTCCTCTACATGATCTATTTTTAAAGTCCTGTTAAAATCTTTTCAACAAAAAAGCCAATTCTTTGTACATATACATGTGAATAAATTCAGATACTAGGAGGTTAAAGGTATAGTGCAGGCTGGATCATCAAAATAAGTGGTCCTCCTAATTTTCAATCATTCTGGTGATATGTTTATGTAAGACCCTCCTACGTGCTCGTCCCCATTTTCACTTACTGGTGGTGTGTCTGACATAGTGGAAAAAATGCAGATCTTCTTTTGGAAAGTAAGCTTGTATGAGCGATGCAAACAGCAAATTTTAAACAGAGGGTGCAAGAGGAGAAATGAGCCCATGCATGCTGTCGCACGCCTTTTAATAGGGGTTCCCTCGTGAGAGCGGGTACAGGGCTATGCATGTGTTTTTTTTTTAAGTGGAGAGATCAGGTCTTTTCAAAAACTCATTAAAATCCTCCTCTCTACCTTTACTTAGTACACAGTAAATATTGCAGTAAAGTAAGTTTACATGTGGTCCCACACTATTTCAGAGTGGGACCACATGTACTCTTGAGTGTTACTTTAATACTGCGACATTTACTGTGTAGATTTAAAATATTTCTGAGATGTTTCTTCATTCATCTGTTATTACCTGTTTATAACTTTCTTTTTTTTTGTTTTTGTACACAGGCCATAACTAACTTCACTGGCATATTGCTTTGGCTTTCCTATTTGAAAGAGTGGCAAAGAGAAGAAGTCCTAAGCTTGGAAATAGAAAGTCACTAATTAGTAATTATAAATATATGTATAAAAGAATTGGAAATCCTTTTTATTCATATTGATACCACTGTCACTTGTTCTAATAGAGAAATTCTTAAAAATATATATTTTTAAAGGCTTGATAAAAAAAGTTATGCTACTAAACCAAAAGATCAATTTTATTTTTTCTGCATCCTCACTTGGCTAATATAGTGTGAGCTGTACTTTATTTCAACATTTTATATTAGGCAATAAAGTTGATATTGCAATGATCCTTCTGAAAGCTGTCTGAGAAGGATTTTGGGACCAGAACAGGCACCATCCTGTGTCTAACTGTTTAGCCAAAGGAAAAAGACTGAAAGAAAAATATGACTCATAATCTCCCCTGGAAGTGTTCTGGATTCACCCACATCCTCACACTGCTGCCATTCGGTCCTCTTTATAATATGAAGACTGTAAAAAGCTGCAATGCCATAGAAGACAGACTTCTAATCCAATATTATGCATATTTCCAAGTTTAATTAAAAAGTTAGGTCAGTGTTGTTTTTTTCCCCTCGGAGTCAGTGTTTCTCTAACTCACTAATAAATCTGGCAGAGTTTTATGCTAAACTGACCAACTTTAATTTAACAGCTTTCAGTAAAGAAAGCTCTGTACTTTTTTTGTGATTCTCTCTAAACACGCAAAGCCTCTGAATTTATGCAGTCTGTGCAGAACAACAGCTTGGGGTTGAACCAAAGCCAGAGCTCAGCTATTTTAACACATCATAATTAACCCCAATCATCGGAGGCTGATAGAGTAGAAGCTGGTAATTAAAACAGCTCCAACAGATGATGTTTGCATGCTGCCATACATTCTGTAGCCACTCAACTTTAGAAAGATGGAAGCAACTAATCCTTACAGCATAAGTTATTTTGAATAAAGTTTTTCCACTACAAGCCCATAAAATTAACCTCTGCAGACTGACATTTTAAAACTTTAACCTCATTTATGTTATTTCCTACTCTCTTTTTCTGTACCTGCCTTTTCAAATGTCTGTTTCTTTCATTAGGATAAAACAGAACAAAGTCTCAGATTATTTTTTCTGAGAACATTATGTAATTAAATTGAATTCAGATTCTTTATATATTGTCAATTCACTACACATATCCTCTCAAGGCACTTTACAGAGGTAATTCAACCAGATCATACAGTCAAATTGATTCAAAGTTTTCTATCTAAGGAAAACCCGTAGATCGCATTGCCTCAAAGGCAATCCCTCATTCCCTTTGAGTCAATGGGAAAAACTCCCTTTTAACAGGAAGAAATCTCCAGCAGTACCAGGCTCAGTTTGAGCGGCCATCTGTTAAGGCCGACTGGGGTTCAAGGAGACAGAAGTAGACTTAAAGAAAGAAGCAGAGATAAAAAAAGGCAACTGTAAACCATCTCCACAGGCGCCCCTGTTCAGGAAACACACAGCCAGGCAGACAACCTCCAAGCCAGCTCCCATGTCAGAGGATGAAAGAGAGAAACAGGACTACACTGAAAAACAGGCCAAGCTCCAAAATTTATAAACAAATGTGTTGATGGCAGCAGCACAGCTGGTGTCACAGCCAAACAGGAAAAGACCAGATGAAGCTACTATGAGTAAAAGCAGAAAGAGCATAAAGTTAGAGATTGAACAAACAAATTATGTAGAGTGGGAGAATAGAGATAGAATGTAACAGAATGATTAATAAGGGGTCCCTATGTCATCCAGCAGTGTAAGCCTATAGTAGCATAACTATAGATATAGCTCTGGATAATATTAGCCACTCTAACAATAAACTTTTTCAACAAGGAAAGTTTTAAACCTACACTTAAAAGTAGACAGATTTAACTAATAAATTACAGATCACAGCAACTTTAAAGGTTAAAACAAGGTTGGGGTAAAATAAATAATAAATCCTTATAGTTTTAACCATCTAACACAGCAGTGTTCAAGCCATCATCTCAAAATGAAATAGCGATGTTAAGATGGGAGGGAGAAAACATCAAAGTAGGATCTTTGGTTGGATGGCTCATTTTCTCACCTGCATATAAAACATTGCAAGAAAGACAAAAAAAAAAAAAACTACACATCATCTGAACATACCAGCCCTGCAGTGAAACATGGTGGTGAAGCTTTGATGCTCTGAGGAATTTTGTTTTCAGCACCTAGTCAGAGTTGAAAGGAAGATAAGTGGAGCCAAAAAGGGAAATTCTGGGAAAAACCTGTTGCAGGGTGCAACAGACTTCAAACAGGGTTGGGTTCTCATAATCTTTGAACATACAATCAATGCTTTAATGAGAGTTTTTACAATAAATCGTAATTATATGTTAAATGAGGTTTGTAGATGTGAGGTCAACATTTCCAGGAGGTATAAATACTTTTACAGAGTGTTGTCTTTTCATGAGTGACTTAGCTTTTTTCCAAAAGATCAACACCTTTTCTTCTTAGGATTTTACCCATGAGGCATTAATAAAAAGGCTCTTTTCAAGTTCATGCAGGCATGTACACAGGGAATCATCTCCCCCTGTTGACTTCCATTTCCCTCAGTTCCTGGGTAGGCTGTAATTTGCATAATTCATGAACATGTTAAAGATCTAATCAATATTCCTGATTTAGATGAAGGATGCGGCTGCTTTTTACGCTCAGTTCCAACCCCCTTCTGCCTGCCTGCCCTCCTGCCTCTAACCCTGATGAATATTCACTCTTTGCTATTATGCTAATCATAGCTGTTCAGCCTGAAGAGGAGACCTTATAATTAGTTGAAAAGGTATAACATTTTCACTTAAAAAAAAGCTATTTCAGTGTGTCATCAGGTTGGGGATTCTCCAGAATCAATTGACGTGGGATGTAAAGCTGCTCAGCTGATGCACAGATAACTGAAGTGGGTGTTAATCAGACCTGCTGATAATAACCATGTCTCGCTCTAGAAAATTACTCTTATGCAAAGTTTAGTTCAGTCTCAGTGCTAAAAGGCTCTCCTTGCAAGACACCCAGGCCTTTTGTTTCAACCGGAACAGCAGCAGATTCTCCTGCGCTTCCTTTTTCGTTTGAATGAAAAGCAATGTCAAGAGGATAAATTGAGAAACTTTGTCAGTTTTGATATTGGAGTTTTGCACACATTCACTAGAAGTTTTTTGTGTGTGTACGTGTGTTTATTGGTTAGACGCTAATCAATAAGCTCTTATCCTCCCAGGAATGCCTGGCCTACCCAAATTAATCCAAGAGCCCATCACTAGCTCATCCAGGTCTCAAAAGGACACAGTACAACATGAGGCTCTGCAAAACACACTCATCTTAGTTGAGGTCAGTGTGTCTGAATTAAAATTTTAGAAAGAGCATTCTGAGGCCAAAACTATTGCAGATGAAAATACAAATGGATAAAACAAAGAGCCTGTCACACATTTAGCAACAAAACTTTGGTGATCTCCTAGACTTTTTTTAGAACATGTCCTGTAGACTGGAAAAAGTGGAACTTTTTGAAGCTAAAGATCAAGCATTTCTCTATTGTACTGCAGGAAAAGGACAAAGTCAACCTCTGAGGAGTTTAAACCCTTTATCTTCCAAGTTACTATTTTTGGTCTTTTAGATATAAACACTGTTTGCAGTGAACACGGCAAAATCGTGAAATCAAATGTGGTCAGCCGGGTCTGCAAGGCCAACCTCTGTCTTAAACCTGAGTGCAAATGCTTTATACAATAACATCAGTAATCTAATGTTTCCTATGATACCTATATATGATACCTACTGTAAATCTAGTAAAAAGAAAAGCTTAAAAGTTTGAAATTTAATAAGCTAACTTGAAAAGCCTGATAAAAAAAGTTGATAAGCTAAGTTAAAAATGTAAAATATGGAGTTTCTGCATCAACATTAATGTTCTGAGGGTTATGGTACAAACAATTGGCCCTCTTTCTTTCTGTAGTTTTTTCCCCCACAAATGTCTTGTAGAAGCACTCTTTGTATTTTTTTTACCATATTATGGAAAGTGACTGTTTTTGGTACTCATGCTGACCTTGATTTCTGCCATATTTATTCTTTTTTAATGTTACAAAACTAATAAAGTCTCGATCTATCCTCCAATAAGACTCTTTACTTAACATTTTGAATTTCAAAGTATTTGAATCAGTGAACTATAATGGGTTAGAAAATAAGAGAGAATGTTTTTGTGAGGCCTAGTTAAAGTACAGACTTACAGTATATCTGTATTAAGATTTGTCCAGGGACAACAGATGAAAAATAGCCTTTTGGCTAATTCTGGTGCCTTTGCAGGAATACTTATTAATGTACACTGTCCCTGTCAAAAAAATAAAATAAAATAAATAAATAAAATAAGTATCTGATTCTGATACTCTTAAATAACCTTAAACATACCATTTCATGTCAAAACACCCCCAAGTTTGGCTGAATTAAGACAGTTTGATCATTTTGGTTAGAGGGAAAATTCCTTAAAGTGAACTTAAACACGGTCTTGGTTCTGTTATGTTTTCTTTAGAGTATTCAGTTTTACTTTGCTCTATTTTTTCTAGTTGTATTGGTTTAATTCCTATTTTGTTGTGTTTTCTGGTTATATTTGAGTTCTTTGGTTTTTATTTGTTGCTCTCTGTTGCCCTCTTGTGTTGGTCTCCTTTTCCCTAGCTCTTTTCTAGACTCCTCTCTTCAGACCTGCTCCCAATCTGCTCGTTAGTCCTCTCTTTGTTCAGTCTACCATAAATACTCTCCTTGTGCAGTTCCTCAGTGCTGGTTCCTCATCTTACCCTGGTTCCTCATCTTACCCTGGCTCCTCATGAATGTTTTCCCCTGATGTCTCCATGGTTCTGGTTTGTTTTACAATTTTCATGTTGGATTTTTGGATTCCTGCCTCAGTTGTTTGTGAACATTCGATTAAACCTTCAAGAAACTCACCTCTGCCTCCCTACTTCTGCATTTGGGTCCTCTAACCTCAACCAAACCCTGACACAAATCCCTGATAGCTATTCTTGGCAAAAAACAAAACAGAACCATTTATAAGATTTAGGGGATTCTGCTGTTTGATACACACTTTAAACCCAGATTTTGTATTCGAATAACATTTTTGAAAGTCATTAATAATTATTTATTTTAAATCTATAATACTAAATTATATCAGTCATTTGTCCTATTCAGATTAGAATACATATTGCAATTATGATTATAAGCAGAAAGAAATAGTAGAAAGTATAATAATGATTCCCTTTAAAACTTAAAATTGATTTGACACTTAAATAATTTATTTTCCAAATGCAAAATAAACACACAAAAAGAAAGAACTGCCCATTGCAGCTCTGCAAAATGTAATCATCAGCTGCATCGCTTTGGTTAATAGCTGCTATAAAGTAAGCATGTTTATGGAAGTTTACTGGAATTTATGACCTGTTTGGGAAGTTCACAAACACAGTGAAAAACCCTCCCTCTGGCTCCACTTGTGGAGTGGGTTTCTCATAGCTGAGTGGAGACAACATGAGAGTGGGGAAAATGCTTCTGGTTCTGCTGCAGATGTTGCTGCTTTCATGTGGGGCTCAGCCGCGATGCGACCCGCAGATAAGAGGTAAACCTTCTCATTTTTATCAGTTATTATGAATACAGTCTCTGAGCACCTAGACATGATCTGCTTCACTGTAGGTGAAACTTGTGCAAATCATTGCAGAATGATATTCAAAGATAAGCCCACTGTTTTAATTAACACGGATAAATAACTTATTTTCTCATCAATTGACTGTTAAAGATATAAGATAGATGCTATAAAGGTGCGAAATGAAAACGAATTTGTCAAAAAGAAAGGATTTTATGATCTAGTTTTATTAATTTGTAGATACAAGTCTGCCATCTAGTGGCCACTAATAAAATAATGTGTTTTGCAGGAATGTGCAAACCAGCAGTGGAAGAAAAGCGTGAGTACCCTCAATCTTGAAGGAATAAAGTTGTTATTCATGGACTGTTTGCCATCCTCTTCTCATTTAATCACAGAACATAATGTCATAGAGTGGTTTGAATTTTTAAAAACAGCTTCTCAGGATTTTGATCTGGAAACCAAAGTGTGTTGAGAGACAAGAAAACAAAATCTCTTAATTACAGTGTCAGTTCTGTGGTCATGTTTAAATCCTTTGATTTCTCAAAACAAACAGCTTTTATGCAAACTACTCGTAAATCATTCAAATCGCAGAGTGTTAATGGAATGTGGTCTAAAAACTGTGAAACGACTAAGTATTTTTAGATGATCGATGGATGCATGAAATATTTAATTTCTAATTTCCACAGATAATGGAAATATTTTGGAGCAGATGAATGAGGATGGCACACTGTGACCATCTGAGAGACATAATGGATTCCACAGAATAAAACTGACAACACTATATCTACTGAGCGCAACACAAAATGTTTGATTTGTCCAATAAAAAACAAAGTTATATCAGTTCTATGAAGCTTGCAGAGTGGTGCTTTGAATTTCTAATATGTTACTCCTGAAACATGTTTCTATGTTACATTACATTTCAGTTCACTTTAGTATGTCTGCACAATATGTATTTAGTTATTTTAACTTGACATTATTTAGTACTTCAATGCATATTCCAGGTTTACAGTGTTTACAGGATACAGTATATGTATGGAGTCACTGACAAATAAATGCAACCATTTAAAATTGAATATTAGATCATATGGTTGGAAATCCAATAATTTTGTAATTGAACATTTTAAACTGAATAGATAAGGAGGAATTGTAACTTGTTTTTTTATAATCCTTTCTTGAACACAACATACTGGAAACCAATTTAAACCAGTGAGTTGTTATTTGGATGTAATCAGCTCTCACATGTTTTAGACACAGACATACTAATGGAATTGGATGTTTTGAAAATAGAATTTAAATGAACTTGACATATTTTTTTTTACATACCTTAGCAATTGAAGTGCATAATGATCTAAAATATAATCAACAAAAGAGTTTAATCTAGTGTCAGGTATTAAGAACATATGTGACATTTGCTAAATATCTAGTTTCAAATTTATTTCCATAGTTTTTTTTTTCTTAACATTTTTTCATAGATATATTCATTTAAAACTATACTGATGTGATTTTATGTTGTCACTCCTTTCCATCTCAGCCAAATGCACAGACATCCTGCTGTCCTACTGTGAGGACATGCCCTACGCTCGCACCACGTTCCCAAACATCCTCGGACACAGCACCCGGGAGGATGCAGAATCTGGAGTTGAGTACCTCCTCATCAGCGTAGTTGAATCCCTGCTGGGCGGACAGTGCAACCCTGAGATCCGGATGCTGGGCTGCTCGGTTCTGGCCCCCCGCTGCGAAGAAAGCAAGGTGCTAAGGCCATGCCGCAGCTCCTGCGAGGTGGTTCACAAAAAATGCAGTGATGCTTTTGAGAAGATCAGAATGGCTTGGCCCTACTTCCTGGATTGTGATCGCTTCTTTGTAAGTGAGCAGGAGGGATGTTATGACCCACTGGATGGTCTCAAAGGTAATATGACGTTTTTTGTGTATTCTTACAGCCATGATTTAATCTTTCTCTTCTGTCTGACATAACTTGGAAGACATATATCCCACTGCAATTTCTTAATCTGTTCCCATTCTTTTGCGGAATTCTTCTTAGATGGGTTCTAGGTATACAAGGTCAATGTAAAAAAGGCAAATTTTCCCTTATTTTAAGATTAGAAAAATGAAAAAGGCATGAAAACAACAGCTAAAACATCTGCCTCAGTCCAACTATGAAGGATTGTATCAGTAAGATAACTCCTCTAGATGTTTTTATTATTTTAAGCTAACGATAAAGGTGATGACACATTGTACTGCTGAATAATGTGAATTATGCATGTGAGTTTTTCAACAAAGTCAGTTTTAATATCCTACCTTACATCATTTTCTTATATTCTAACTTCTCTTTGTTATGTGTTTGATAGAAGGCTATAGGGAGCTCCGTGTTTGAGTTTCGATTACCGGTAGTGTTGCCTGCTTATTTTGCCTTGTAAAAAATGTGAAAAGCCAGAAAGTTGAATAAAATGTCATTGCTGCAAGATATTATGCTGAAAAGATTTAATTTAAATTAGCTACAATCTTTTTAAGATGGTCGCTATGACGTTTCGTGAGTAAGAGTTACAGGCAGGGCTTTTCTTTCAATGCTTCAGTGCTGTTTGACGGCATCAAATACAGAAGGAAATCCCAAAGGCTGTCCATAAAATGGAACTTTATTTGTCAGGCAGGAAAAAAAAACTGAAGAAAAACTGTAAAAGTTGATAAAACATGTTTAACACATAAAGCTACAGAGCCTCTAAATGGAAACCAACCAGATGCCCAATCAATCCATCCATCTCTTCCCATATGTCCCTCAGGTCGGAGGAATATGGTGCCTATTTCCAGCAGTCTTCAAGTTAAACATGTTGTGCATCACAGACACATTTCCTGTCCATCCCAGGGCAATGCAGAGATTTACAGAATGGACATTTGAAGTCACCAATTCATCCAATCATGATTTTGAACTGTGGAAGGAAGCTTGATTACACACAGAAAACATGAAAACATGCAGAAAAAAAAAAAACACTCACACACACAATCTTTTTACTCCTAGGCAGCAGTGCTACAAACTACTGCACCAAGCAGCCCTACATATACATATTTTTTGTTAAAGTTGTGTCTGAAAAATTACAAAAATAATATATGTTCAGACTTTTATCAGAAGTCTAAATCAGAAAGAATAAGAGGAAGGCAAAAATAGTCTTAGATTCAGAACTTCTTGTTTTCTAATGTGTCATCTGTACTAGATGAGCTGCAACTTTTGCTGCAAACATGTTCAGCTTTTTTTCAAGCATGCCTTTCAAGGTTTCATTTCGTTGCTATACAATTACAAATGCAATAAAAACAAGTGGATCTCTGCCTCACAAGTGCCTTGTGAGCATGAAGCCAGTGGAGCTTCAATGTTTATCTTATTACCCGAAAAACAAAAAGGAGGCACATTATTCATCTTGAATCAAATAAAACTGTAATCTCCCTAATAAACAGAATATCTTTAGAACCTATTAACTTTTATTCTACCAGCTTTCTTGACCTAATTAACCGACATCAGAGTGATTTGTGGTCTCTGGTATATTTAAAATGCTGTATAAGTACCACAGGGCTACTTTTACTATGAGCTCTTTTATACTGTAGTCAGTTCCCAAATACTAAACTTAGTATTTGGTGAATCTGATTAACTAAAACAAGAGTTTCTCTACTTGTTTTAATAACTGAAAGAAGAATACAACTGGAGCTCACATAGCTGGGGGAGAGCATTAGTTTATATAAAGTTGTTTATTGAAGACATCTGGCTAAGACACGCATCAGCTCGGTTCAAAACACCATCCAACTGGATCGCCTTTCGTCCTTGAATAAACCTACTGGGAGAGATTTGTCTAGCAGTTTAGTCACTTAATACTTTTTCTTATGCTTCTTCTTAAACCAAAACACAGATTCCCAATGAAAGAGAAAAAGTTTAGTTAAGATAAATAACATTCTGCTGCCACATTTCGGAGTCATGTGTGATGCAGATGATTGTGTGAACTTTTGGGATGACTTCACAGACAGCAGGGAATGATTTAAAGCCTCGGTCATTTTAGAGTTAGAGAAATAAAACAATGAAATGTGGTTTTCCAAAGCAGTAAAAGAAGCAGTAAAAGACTTAAATATAATCTTTCTTTTTAATAGCTAAGCAAAGCTTCTTTTTTTCCCCCATCAAGCAGAATAAGTTTGAGTTGATTTTATCTGCTTTGTGAAAAGATACAAAGACTGATTAATAGAAAAAGAAAGCAAAATATTTTTTATTTCCAAAACTAAATATTATTACTATATGAATTAAACAAAGAGTGATTGTTCTCCATGATTAGGGTAATCCTAGAATAATTAGTAATATGTGTTTGTATTTTATTTCTCTACAACGCCTTGCAAAAGTTCTAACCATTCAACCGTACCCATTTTTACAATTTACAACTGAAAAACCACAAAGGGTCTTTTTATGCAACAGAACAAAAAAAAAGTTATATATAATTGATAAATGTGGTTTAGAAAAGTTTTTCACAGATGTTCAATTGAATTTATGTCATATATTTGACCATTCTAATACACGAATATCATATTATCTATTTATCTAGTATCATTTTTACCACAGTTGTCCTATCTTCAGCCCCACATTTATCTTCTACTATGTTCATAAGCAACTTTTTGGTCCCTGCTAAAGAAATAGATTGCCATGGGTACTTTATTGCCAAATGTAAAGTTTTTTATTTGTTGGGACAAAAAAGGGAGCTCAGTATAACAGAGAAGCAATAAATAAAAAAAATGTCCATACAGAACTAAAAATAAATAAAACTACTCTTTAACTAACCACAACTAATTGAATATTTAGGTGATAAAAAACTAAAGTAAACTTCCCCCTTCAGTTCTCAGTTCTCATTAGTAATAAGACAGAATGGGAGAAACTGACATTCTTTCTTATCCATAAAGTCAAATCCAATCACCTACATGTGTTATTTATTCTAAATGCAGAAATGCAATATATGTCTCAATTGAGGGATTGTGACAAAGCTTTCAGAACATGTGGCCACCAGTCGACTGTTTCCAACATGGTTACTCTGTCTGTATTTTAGCAGCTTTTGAGATTGTTTTTTTTTTTTTAAGCCGCTATCATCAACTGACTTAATTATGTGTTGTTGGAGACGTTGGCGATGACATAAAAGCACCAATCGCTCTGAGTTTACTGTCTTCAGCGAGTAGTAAGTGAGCAAGCCCATCCCTCCAAAACACTGACAGGCATTCAGACTCGGCAGCCAGTTTGTGTACTTTTGATTTGTGTACTTGTATAACTTTCTGTCTCTCTGATGTTGGTATTCCTCTCTCCTACGGCCAGATCAAAGCATTAAGAAATAAGCACATTAGATGATGACGTCTTCTAGGGATCTAAAGCGACTTTTAGGATTGCCAATATTGGGATTCCTTACTGAATGCTTTTTGTAATAATAATATGTCCTTTTATTCTGAAGGGTTGGGACTTGATGTGTCGTTGTGGTTTGATGTTTAAAGTCTGTTTGATCTGATTTCTGATTAAGTTATCCTGAAGCCGAGGGTGTCCAAAAAAACATTCACCATACAGGCCTTCCAAAAAATTTGGAGGAGTGGCACTGTGTGAAAATATGATGATGCATCAGCAAACTCCCTTCTCAGTGAGACAATGGATCCCACAAAGTAATGCTGAATCAGGGAAACATATGCACTAAAAAAAATGCATATGTCTTTATTAAGTCTTTTATTTTTACAAGAAATAGGGATTTTATTGGCACTTCAATGCTTCCAAATGAATTTATTTATACAAATATATTCATTAACTTTAGCTAAATTTAAAAGTCGATTTGATTTGAAATTCTAAGACAGTGTTATTCACAAGCAGTGCATGCCAGACAGATAACTTCTTTATCAGCAATCTACCATATCTGTTGTTTTTTGTGAGTCACTGTCTATAGATGATCATTTGTTTATTTCAGAAGAAGAGGGCGCTCAGACCTTAGAGGTTCCTCAGCCTGAGCAGGCTGCTGAACCGATCCAGTTCACCTACCACACCAACTCCCAGATGTTTGGAGTCTTAAAGAAGACGGAAGATCAATGCTCTGAAATTTCCAGGACGTACAGCATTGGCCGTAGCACAGAGGGCAGGGAGCTGCTGGTGATCGAGTTCTCAAACAGTCCGGGGGAACATCAGCTACGTGAGTACAGCCCTTATTCAACCAGTACTTCCTTTTATTCTTTTTTTGTTTTGTTTTTATTAAAACTTCATATTAAATGTTATCCCATGTAGTCAAGCCTGAGGTAAAGCTCATCGGTAACGTGCATGGAAATGAAGTCCTTGGTCGCCAGCTGCTTATCTACCTGGCTCAGTACATCTGCTCAGAGTATCAGCAAGGAAACGAACGCATCCAGACACTTGTCAATAACACTCGCATCCACATCCTGCCCTCCATGAATCCTGACGGATACCAGCTTGCTACATCGGAAGACGGTGACGATAACTATGAAGAGGTGACTACTCCAAAGCTATATATTTATGTTTTATATTACTTTATACCTCCCTCTAAGATGTTAGCAGGGTTTTTTTAAGTAATCAGGTCATCAGGTAGGTTCAACTTGTTATGAAAACAAATCACATATACACTGTAGACTATCTGTCCAGCATAGATAAAGACCAAAGACTTTTATTTCAGTAACCTTATCCAGGAACCAAACTCCAACATAAGGCTGGATGACAATTCAATAACAATAAATGTTGATTGATAGACATGTGGCACAATAGAAAAAAAGAGGGTTGCTGAAAGTTTGATATAGAAACACACTTTTCTTTCCTTTTCATTGTAGCCTCTCATATAGGGGCATGCTACAGTTACCACTTCCCACCAACCAATTAAAATGGCGGACCCAGGCACGCCGTCACAAAGCGCCACCCTCTCAAACTACAACACAGTGCACGTAAATATGTTGCAGCAGGAGAGGCGGAAGAAATTTTCCCAAAGAAAGGTTTGAGTCAGTGGCAGCTGGTGGAGTTTTCTCCGGGGGAGGGATATAAATTCAAAATAGACGTATACCAAAAACCAATTAAACGTATACTAAGTTATCAAACCAGTATATTTATATGAATGCCAACAACAAAAAACATTATAAAAATGGTCCAATATTGTTTCACAAACCTAAAAAAATGATGTACCTGTTTAATAATGGGGAAGCTATTAGTCAATAGTCTAAAAAGACGAAGTAAACACTACTGGAACAAATGCTTGATATATATTGGTTTATTTTGATGTAAACATATAATTTTTGGTGTGTTAATATTTTGGTACTGGTACCTGTAAAGTAACATTTTGCAGAAATCCTCAGATGCTTACAAAAACGTTTTTTGCTTTCAGACTGTGATAGCTGTAAAAAAAGAATAAAAAAAACAAAAAAAAACAATGTTATCTTCAACAGATGAATCTGAAAGTGTCTCTCTCTCTCTCTCTCTCTCTCTCTGTTCTCTCTGTTTGTTTAGAATTATAAAACCATTTATTTTTCAAAATCAACAGGGTGACATGTATGGCTCTAGAAACATCGGCCGAAACAATGCCCAGAACATTGATCTGAACAGAAACTTTCCTGACCTGACGACCATTGTTTATGGAAGGCGCAGACGGAAAGGCTTTCACACCAATCACATTCCAATCCCAAATAATTACTGGTTTGGTAAGGTACAGAATGACTCTTCATAGTGTAAAAGACCAAAAATATAATGCAAAATATGTCTGCTGTTCTGAAACAAATGAACTGATTTGATTGAGTATTTCATTCAGGTTGCACCAGAAACGTATGCAGTTATGAAGTGGATCCGCTCCATTCCGTTTGTGCTCTCTGCTAGTTTCCATGGGGGAGACTTGGTGGTCTCTTATCCTTATGATCTGTCCAAACACCCGCGTGGAGAGAGCATGTTCTCCCCAACACCAGATGAAAAGGTAAACCAGTTGTGTGAAACATGGAGTTCAAGAGAAAAACATTCAGGGGTTTAAAAAAAAGGGTCAAATTTACAAGAGATAAAAAACAGTAAAAATACATATAAAATATACAGTGCAGTAAGGTACGCTACTGTTTTGTTTTTAATTAAGCTGGGTTGATCAAACTTTGATATCAAACATGAATAAATGCAAGCATTAGTTTTCGACGGACGTTTTTTAATAACTAAGATGAATTAGTTATTACTCCATGCCCACCTGTGTCAAATGCCGCCTCCTACTAAATAAAATAATACCTGGTTGTTTGACCACTGGTATCACTAAACTACCATCAGGTGTTTATGTTACCTAGTAATGAATCTTTTACATCCTTGAGCAGGAACTGTGGTCCATTCTGCTTTTTAAAAATTTTCTATTTTGGCCACATTGTAGGGTTTTTAGGCAGACAGCCTGTGTCAGATGAAGTAAAGAGTCCCCAGAACATAACAGAGCCTTCTCCATGTTTCGCAGTTGAGATCGTGTTCTTCTCTTCGCACAGGAACATAGAGCTGATGTGCTTGGGTAAAACGTTTAATTTTGGTCTTATCTGTCCATAGGACATTTTCCCAGAAAATGTTGTAGCTTATCCACATGTAGATTGACTAGTTCCAGTCCGGATTTTTTTAGAACTTGTTTCCAACAACTGTCCTCCTTGGTTATCTCCCTTTAAGTCCACTAAGGCTCAAATAATGACAAATGATGCAATCTGACAATGATGTTCCTGAGCTTGAAGTTCACTACCTTAGTAGTTTTTCTTGGCTCTTTTGTTACCATCGTATTATTCGTCTCTTTGATTTGTCATCAATTTTCCTCCTGTGCCCAGTTCCAGGGAGGTTGGCTACAGTCTCATGGATCTTAAATTTCTGACTAACTTGTGCAACTGTAGTTACAGGAAGATCAAGCTGCATGGAGATTTTGTTATAGCCTATACCAGGGGTAACCAATTAAAAATCAGTGGGGTCCAAATAAAAAAAATCAATAACCAGTAAACAGAATTTAACACTGACATAAAATTAGGTTTTCATGCATCCATGTTATGCATTGAATTTTTTAAATAAAAAAAATATTTAAAAAAAGAGAAAAATGTTCCCCTTTTAAAATTTAAAGTGTTTTTTGAAGTAGAGAACAACAATCGTTCAGTTTGGTATCTAGAAAATTTCCTGATTCACATATTATATAAAACAACTAAACTGACTGTTTGTTGTTTCTTTCTTTTTTATAGCTTAATGAGAGCACTTAGCTTTAGGCTTTTTTAAATAACTTACATTAGTAGCTCCAAACCTGTTGTATATAGAACATCTTTGTTTCAAACTACTACTCATGTAAATTCCTAATTTTATTTGGTCAGACCAAAACTGTTTAAATGTCCTTTTCCTTCAATTACAAACACACCAACTTCTTTAATGTGTTTTTTTTTCCTTTTTTCTTTTTGCCCATGAAATGTCGTGCTCCTTTGTTTTATTCATTGAAGATCAAGTTCTTAATGTAGAAGTGTCATCAAACTTTTTAATTTCCTTCATTGCTAAACAAAAGCTTTTAAATATTACACAAAATACAGCTGGATTATGAGATCTTTGCTTTTATATTGTACAAACTTAATTTCATAAAAATCTCCTTATCTCAAAAGTCATTCAAGATTTTTTTTTTATCTCAGTCATCTGCATTATTTTATGTGGAAATGCTTTTACCTGCATTTGGCTGAAGAGTGGGGAGATGCACACAGTGATATTATCCTACAACACACACTGGTTTGTTTCTTCGTCGTAATAGAATAATGAGAAACTCACTCAACAAAGAAAGATGGTGTTAAAACACAGTAAGAGTCTATATTTATATCTTTTTTTTTAAAGGTTTTTAAACTTCTTGCGAGAACTTATGCAGATTCCCACCGAACAATGTCCAAGGCAACATGCCACCCTGGAAGCCAGAAAGGGGTCGTTAATGGAGCACAGTGGTCTAGTATTACAGGCGGTGAGTAGAAAAACATTCCTGACTCAAGCTAAGGCCAATTTCTTTGATCTGTAATTGTAGTTTTAACTATGGCCTGTAGAGGTCACTCTCAGACCATTTGTAAGGAAGGATTCTGTGACTCAATTCTTTATAGAATATGCTAAAAATAGTTTGTTTAATGTCTCTGGTCAGGTATGCAAGATTTCAACTATCTTCACACCAACTGTTTTGAGGTGACTGTGAATGTTGGATGTGAGAAATTTCCTCCCGAGGAGGAACTTTTCCTCAGCTGGCAGGATAACCAGAAAGCATTGATCGCCTTCATTGAAGCAGTGAGATATTTTTTCTGTTACTTAATATTTGGGTAGAAAAATATGTCCTGAACCTATATGGAGCATGGGTATTTTTGATAGTGAAATATCTTGTATATGAATTCTTATTTTTATAAAAATAAAAAAAGCAACAAATGAAGGAGAAAGCATTGATTGTGATGTTGTTGATCAGGCTCACCGAGGGATCAAAGGATTTGTGAAAGATGAGGATGGAAATGGAATTAAAGGTGCAAGAGTATCAGTCAGAGGAATACGACATGACGTAACCACAGGTAAATACAACTACAAAAATACAGTGTGAAGTGGACCAGCAGGAGGTATATTCATATACGGAATTGGACTTTTACATTTCTTTTACATTGTTACCAACAATTTAAATTTATTTAATTGGTTGGTATATTATGTGTTGGAATATTTTATGTTGGCATAATATTCCAACATGGTGGCAACCAGCACAAGGCAGTACTTAACTGTTGTCATAGCTGTTAAGTCTCCCTTTTAGGACAGATGTTCTGTATCAAAAAACATATATGATCTGAATCTCCAAACACTGTTGCTAGCATCACAATCCAAACTCTAAACACCTTACTGTAGTTTGTAATTGGTTGACACGTGTTGCTTTTTTTTTTTGTAGATTTTTTTGTCCATGTCTTAAAATATAACAACCCAGTCTCATGGGAAAATGTACGGTTGAATATAATGGACACTTGAGCTTGACTTAGGTATTCAGACAGCTTGCATTGAATGTTGTAAAAATTTCCAATATTTTCAAATCCAAAACTTAACAGGCATGTGAAGTTTATTCTGAACCTTTGATAACTATGGTAAAACATGGTGGCAACAGCATCATCCTGTGGGGGTACTTTCCAGCACAAACAGGACATAATAAAGAAAAACTTAAAACAAAGTACTTAGGCCAATCTTTTTTATTATTTCTGTGTTCTAAAAAAAACAAACATTACATTTTCTCCCATTCATGTGTCTTCTGGGTTCCCTGTTCACCATGATGCTATTTCTTGAATCTCATAAACCTCAAAGGTGGGATCTGTTTATTATTGGACGCTAAATGCAGATGTGTGTCATATTTTTACATTTTCATTTATAAAAAAAAATTGTTAAGAATGTATTTTATCTTAACTGTACAATCATGCACTTTCTTTTGGTCTATACTAGAAGATCAGAACCAAAATATTATAATTCTTGTTTTGAAACATGGAATAATATCCTTGAATGTTTTTTAAGATCTAGAACCAAAATCATATTTCTTTGTTTATTTCTAATAAAGGGTCATTCACAATTTTCCAAATTTAACAAGTTTACAAAACATACTTTTATTGGAACCCCTTCCTAAAAGACTATCTGTTTGCAAGGACTACGAACCTATGGCCATAATACGGCTATTTTATGGTAAGACATTTGTTGCAGAATACTAACTTAAAAACTTTATATTGTAAAACTTGCTCAAAATAAATAATAAACTAAAACAACTAAATAAAGACGAATTTAAATTCACAAATGATAAAATTAGCAGAAAACTTTCCAAGTAGAAATTGTACATCAGCCTTACACTCCCTCCAACCAGTGTATGTTTTGAACAATTGTGAAATGATAAAAATTTTGCACACAACCACTAAGTTGACATTTTCTTGTGATTAAAGTGCTTACTCACTTTTATTTAAGTGTACATTTAGTAATTAAATATGTAAATATTTAGATTGCGCAACAATACTCCTCTAAATTCTTCTTGACTCTTTTCCAACTCTTCTCTCCTCTCCTCGCTCTGTGTCAGATTATTGTTCCTTATGTCCCTAACAGAGCACTTCACTCTCAATCTGGAGGTTTACTAGTGGTTCTTAGAATTTCTAAAAATAGAATGGGAGGCAGATCTTTCAGTTATCAGGCTCCTCTCCAGTGGAACCAACTACCGGTTTTATTCCATGAGGCAGACACCCTGTCTACTTTTAAGGCTAGGCTTAAAACTTTCCTTTTTGATAAAGCTTATAGTTATAATGGCTCAGGTTATCCTGAGCTATCTCTAATGTTCCTATAGGCTTAGACTGCTGGAGGACATAGGGACCCGTTTTTCATCATTCTGCTTCATTCTGTCTCTATTCTCTCACTCTGCAGAATCTGTTAGTTCAATCTCTAACATTAAGCTCTCTCTGCTTTTTCTCATAGTAGCTTCATCTGGTCTGTTCCTGTTTGGCTGTTACATCATCCTGTAGAGAAATATTAACTGTGCTGCTGCCATCAACACCTTTGTTTATAGATGCTGAAGATTGGCCTGTTTTTCAGTGTAGTCCTGTTTCTCCTAACTGACTGGCTGGATGTGCTCTCTTCATCCTCTGACATGGGAGCTGGCTCGGAGCTGGTCTGCCTGGCTGTGTGTTTCCTGGATAGCGCCGCCTTTTACAATTGCCTTTTGTATCTCTGCTTCTTTCTGTATGTCTGCTTCTGTCTCCTGCTTCTGTCTCGCTGGTGGTTTCTTCCTGTGAAAAGGGAGTTTTTCCTCTCCACTTTCGCTACAAGCATGCTTAGTGTGAGGGATTGCCTTAGAGTCAATCAGTCAATTAGCCTGATAAACCAGACTAAATGTGAGATTGAATGTGTAATTTAGTCTTGCCCCGATCAA
Organism: Cyprinodon variegatus; assembly: GCF_000732505.1. NCBI lineage: Eukaryota > Metazoa > Chordata > Actinopteri > Cyprinodontiformes > Cyprinodontidae > Cyprinodon > Cyprinodon variegatus. The sequence continues at coordinate 187,101 of NW_015151289.1, read as the reverse complement.
AGAGACATCGGAAGATTGTTGATGAGAACAACCCGTTGTCTTTCAAACCATGTTTGTGCCTATGGGCCAAGACTGTGACCAATGAGCGCAACTGACTGTGACATAGTAAGCCAGACAGAAAGCTGGTGGGGGAGTGTGAACAAACAGCCTGTCGGTAAAACGGCGAATATGTCCTTCTGAAAAATGAATGAGCGTAGAGCCTCTTCCTGCTCACGTTTCAACGAAAACCCCAAGTCTAATCCCTCCAAAACTGATTCCAAAGCTGAGTCAAAAAATTGACATCAGAGCCAGCGGTCCTTCACACACGACTAAGCTGAGAGAGGCCCGCTGCAGACGGGCTGCGGTTAGCCCTGGCTGCTGTTGGCCTGGGACGTCCGCTGGTTGCTGCGGTGCTCTCAACTTCGGAAATAGTTTTAATTACACATTAAATCGGTAAATGGACCATATAGTGACGCTTTAAAGTATAATATTCTTACCTCAAGTGATCTTAAAACGTACTTTTATTGAACAACACCAACAGAAAGAGAAGAGAACTTTAAATGGAGCGCTTCGTTGAAGCTTCGTTGAAGCTTCGTTGAAGCTGCTGCCGCCGCAGAGCATGCTGCTGTTCAATAGTTGTTGCCATCGTCCCTGTTGTGCTTACACCAGCGTTGTGCAGCTTTGTCGTCACCACCTCAAAACCCTGCACGCTTTGCATCCAGAAATTCAAAACACATCTCTGCGTTGTGATTGGCCCGCCAGATTTAGGGCCAGGGGCATTGATCGGGGCTAGGCCAAACTTGCAGGCAAAAATTATTTTGGCCGCTGGTGGGTGGGTCTACTTTACTAGGCTATCAGTCGATACAATCAACTGGTTTTCCTTACATAGAAAACTTTGAATTAATTTTAATGTATGATCTGGTGAACTGTAAAGTGCCCTCAGATGACATGTGTTGTGAATTGGCGCTGTATAAATAAACTAAATTGAATTGAAATTGAATTTAATTGAATTAAGTGTAGAGATCTTTTTATAATTGTTTTGCATTCCTTTTTTAGTAAGACTTTATATATTAAGCTCTAAACATTATGATGCCCGCTGTGCTTGTTTCCCTGTTCAGCTGAAAATGGAGAGTACTGGCGTCTTCTCACTCCAGGAATCCACATAGTCACTGCCTCTGCATCTGGGTACACCAGAGTCACAAAAAGGGTCCAACTGCCCGCTGTCATGCAGACTGCAGGCCGAGTGGACTTTCTGCTGCAGAAAGCTTCTCAAGACTCTGACCTGCAAGAGGGTGAAAGCATCGGGTTGTCCATGAGCACCTATGAGCAGTTTGACCCATACAACCAGTACACTCATTACACCAAGATGGCTGATGTTGACCAGCAGCATGAGGAGAGAGTGGAGAAACCCTGGTGGTGGAGCTACTTTGTCTCACTTGGGGGCCCTGCCCCAACATGGCTGCTGAAGCACTATTAGAGCTTTAAAATGAGAAAAACAATGCATTGAATTTTATTTAATAGAGTAATGCATGCCTGCAAGTGTACATTATTAGTCTCATTGTAGTTGTTTGAATATTTATCCAAGTGCCTTTTATTTTCAAGCTTGTGCTTCATAAATAAAATTGCTTTGGGTTATTTGTATCATTTAGCTAATGATTTGAAACTTTTCTAAAGTATTTTGAGTCTGAAACACACCCTAAACACACTATCCCTATGATGACACATGGTGCTGGCAGCATATTGCTGTGGGGTAATTTTAAGCAACTACAAGGAAGATGGTCAGAGTTATTTCAACCTCAGCGGGACAAGAGTCATAAACAGAAAGCCAGAATTACAATTAAATCTTAAATACACATAGGGTTTCATTCCACAGTGACTAGTTTTTTTGTGGACAGACACTGGACAGTCTAGAACATAGCTTTTAACAACCTTGTATATTGACCAGAAATGTCATCTAAGGAGTGTGGGAGTTCAGTTGATTCCAGGATGGCAGGAGAATTTTGCTGTGACCTAATGGAAGAAGGAACATAAACCCAATTCTGAGGTCCAGTACCAGGGTCTGGTTGGAACATTTGAGCTCCAGGACTTGATCCCTAATTTCCCATGATAAGGCCCCCACAATGCAGGAAGGTTGAATTACGGTTGAGATATTCGCTTCCAGGTCACTGGAGTATTGCCTAGACAGGGCATCCAGTTTGGAGTTTTTAGTGTCTAGAAGGTAAGAGATGACAAAGTTAAAATGGGAAAAGACGAGAGACCATCATGATTGTCTAGGTCTCAAAGGTTATTCTTCCTGGAGATGGGCCACATTATTTGGTCTGTCCACACAATAACAGGATGTTCAGCTGCCTCCAACCAATGGTGTCTATGTTCAAAAGCCATTTTAATGGCTAAGAGCTCTCTATCCCCACATTGTAGTTTTGTTCTGTTTGAGATAAACTGTGGGAAAGAAACATGGAGGGTCAGCCTAAATCAGACGCATCAACTTCAAGGACAGACTGTTTCTATGGATTTTGGATTAATCAGAATTGGGATAATGGCAAACCTTTTCTTGAGCTCTGAAAAAAACCCTTCACTTCTTCAGGTGACCAAATGAATGCTCACCCGACCCCAGAAAAGCTGACAGCTGGAGACATGGAGTCTAAGTGAGCCAGATTCTTGCCTCCATTGTCTACATGGCCGCCCATGCAGTAGTGGCCATAAGGTCTGCACTGCCTGTCGTGGTGGCAATCGCCAACATGGTGGTGGGCACTGGCAGTAAGGGATGCCCAAAGATGAAGAAGGAGTCCTATCGTGCCTGGCTGGCTTGTGAGACTCCTGAGGCAGCAAATCAGTATAGTAAAGCCAAATGTAGCGCTGCCTGGGTGGTTGCAGAGACTAAAGCTCAGGTCTGGGAGGAGTTTGGAGAGGCCATGGAGAAAGACTAAAGGTTGGCCTTAAGTGATTCTGGCAAACTGTGAGGCGCCTTCGAAGTAAAAAGCAGTGCTTCATGAACAGTACTTTTCTCCTTTTTAAACATTGAAGCACTACAGTGGAATTGCTGAGGATATTGTCAGTCCCATTTGTACCAATTACTATCTTTATGAGATTCTAAAGTCAGAAAATGAATATTGATTTCCTGCCTATGAAAAAGGAGTCCATATGCCATTAAAAGAAAAAAAAAGAAGAGATTTATTTTTCTCTTATTATCCGAAATCAAATAAGCAAGAGGTAGAAACTGTTGCATAGACAAAAAAAACTTCATTTTTTAGATAGTTACATTTTAAATTTAATTAGTATAATGACATAAAAGAAAGCATCTTTAAGATGATTTATTTTTACTTATAAACACAGTGTAGAATAAGGTGTAAAACAAAGGTTACATCCATAAGCAAAAGAGAAAACTATTTTGTCATAATCATAAGAAATTAATCTACTGTATCTAGAGTTGTAAATTATGACGTTTTATCTATTCATATTAATAAATTCAAACCAGCTCTACTTCTTACTTGGTACCCACAGCATAGCTTTTTTGATTTTTTATTTTTTTTTTTGTACTATCCTTAGCAAGTAATAATATTTGGCCCTTTAAAATTGCCATGACTACAAAGAGCTTTTAATTTCCAAAATTACTTCATGTTTGGCAGATTTAGTTTCATAAGTGTACACTAGGGAACAGCTCCTCAAGAGGGTGATAATAAGGCCCTTCCTTTTTTTTACAGAGCCTGAACAAACTTGCCAGGGAGCTCATGAGGCGAAGATAATCAGACCAGTCGAATATAAGTGTGTACAGAATCCCACAATTCATTTTTTCAGAGAACCCCTCTGCTTTGACGACTGCGAGCCCACTGGGTTTTAGGCGATTCCAATTTAATAGTGGCAGGATATTTAACCACAACATTAAGGACTACAAAGGGAAAAGGCTAAATGTATCTAAGAGAAATAAATCCAATAGCACAAAATATTACAACAGAAGAGTAAAAATAGAAACTGAAACAGAAACTAAACACAAAAGTATGAACTAATGGGGGGACTAAAATTAATGTAAACAACATGGAAATACTGAAAACAGAGAAATAAAGTCAAGACTCAAACGGCAGGATATTGTGACATTTATTTTTGACATTTGTTTCCTTTATTTAAAGAAAAGGTTAGCTACAAATTGATCCGAAAGTGTTTCATTGTACAAAGGTTTCAGTCAATTAACACCAATAATCTAAAAAGTAATGCAACAGTAGAGAGATTCCAAAACTAAAAGAATACTCCACAACTGTTGAGATTACTAACACAGGTCAAGTAAGATGAAGCAACTTTGAAGGAGCTGTAAGAATTTCAAAGAAATGTATTGACTTGTAAAATACATTGACTGTGTACAGTATGTCAAAAAAGTTTATGGCAGAGTTGTTTTTCCTCTGAAGAAAAGATCCAGGCCTGGGTATGATGTCCAAAAAATGCTTGAAAGACTACTAAAGAAACCACACTTTAGAAATTCAAAATGGTACCTTTATTGGTCAGTGTGAGAAACAAATAACTCCAAATTCCAGTTTCCTTTTGCCAGGAACTGTGTTTAAAACATGCTGGACATAATGCATGGACTTCTGTTTCAACTCAATGGAAGTTTACAAAGGAATATTTCTTTGTGTATGAGCACGTGTTTAACAGCTATTTGTTTTCATTTTTGCTTCTTTGAAAAACAAATAACAATAGACGTGTTTTCCGAATTCCTTTATGGTTACAAATTAATCTTGTTGGCTAATGTTTGTATACTTAAAGTCAGATCTCATCTGCTTTAAAAAAAAAAAAAAACCTCCCTTGTGAGCTATTCTCAGCAACACACAGTCTAGACACAGCCAAATTCAGGGCCAGAATAAAACATAAAGCACTATTGAAATAAGTGTTCCTGATCTTAATGCATATTATTGCCATGTCCCAGGGATAAAACACTTTAGAAGTCAGTCATGAAGAAGAAAAAGCCTCAGGGCTCTTAAGGCCGGGTACATGTTCGTGATGCGCCCAGCTACTTTAGCTGTCATGCAGCAATATATCTCAGAGCCTTTGCTGGGTGCACTGATGCTTGGCTTAAGCCATTTAGCAGCGCCCTGGTTAACTGAAACCGACAAAACTTCTGATTCCAGCCTGATCTTGGAATAACACCCCTGGCGGTTGTGAAGCTGTCTTTGCCCATTTCATCTGGCAAGCTCCCACAAGTGCATTTAAAGCTGACACAAATGCAGAAGAAGATACTTCATGACATTACCACTGCTAGCCTGACTGTTCTAAAAATGGCAGTCTCATGGCAAAAAACAAAACAAAACATAAACCACTTTAGCCTTTTCGTTTGTAGAATAAATGGCTATTATTAAGGGGTATAGAGAAAGTTTAAATGTGTAAGTAAAATATGATGACATTTGGTAATCTAAAGCCAAAGAGTATTCCACAAGGGCAAAGCCTTGGATGATTTCACTCTAGCATTTGCCTGGAACCATAGAGAACAACAACACTTGGTGATGAGATGATTACAGCTGAGTAGAAATCATTGGTGGCTGCTGCTCTCTGAAACAGGGGAGGCTCAACTGTGTTAATTAAATCCAAACACCATGTATTCCATTAAGAAATGTTGAAACACATAAAAAAAAACTGATAAAACACACAAAACAGCTCTTGTGAAGCGAAAAAAATATAATGAAAAATATAATGAAATAACTCAAGAAACAGCAAGGGTTTAGCGCAAGACAAACCTCCGCACTGTCTGCCCACTGTCAGTCAAAAAAGTATTTCTTGCCAATCAGCATCAAGAAGATATATCCATAGACCTTCTAAAATCTTTAGCCTCACTAGAAGTGACGTATTTTCATCTGTTATTCAATCAGGGCACTATTTTCTATCTGCTTACCTCAATAGGCTTAGGCTCAAACTTCAACAGGGATTTCTCATAGAGACTGACCGGCAGGGCTTGTTGCTCCAGAGCAGAGGGGAGATTTCCTCCGTCCAAGAGTGTGCTTATCCTCTGAGTAATGCACAACATTCTCATGAAATTAGGCCAATTTTAGTGCATATTCAATAAAGTTTAATGACTACATTTATGAAGTTTGACAATGCATAATTTACCCATAATTGTACAAAATTTACAATGAGGTTTGGCCTCAATGAGGTCACCACTGGTAGAAATAGTCCAATGAGGTATGATAAAAGTTAAATTCACTTTAGATAGTCTATAATGAAGTGTGACACCACGATAGTTAACACCTCCATTACATTGTTGTTTATCTAACCTTTATTTGATGGTGTAATAGAAAGTAGTGTTGGTTGTTTAAACAAAAAAATGTATCTGCGTTAACAACCTGAATTGAATTACTTTTATTTGATGAATTGGTATTTTCTCAGGTTGGTTCAGTGGTCAGGAGGGAAAATTTCACATTCTGTGACTCATAAAACATCATCTGTCATGTCAACCTAAAAAAAAAAGGGGGGCCCAGCAAGAAGTTTGTGAACCAATGGTTTAATGTGTCAGCCAAGGAGCCAAATAGCCACTTTCATCTTTCGAGACAAGGGGTTGTAGACCCCTTGTCTAGCTGTTATCATATCTCAGTATTAGAGAAGCTAAAGGGGCATCAATCCAAAAATGAAATCACTGTTAAAATAATGAAGACATTCAATTGGTTCAATAAGTTATGGTTTCTATCCCAGTGAATATTGTTTTAGGAAGTCTATTTTGTATTGTATCTTCAATACCGCGACCCAAACAAGTGCCTGCACTAGTTCTGCAGGGGAACTAGCCCCTGTTGGCCCTTGTCTAGAACTACCCATGCTTGTGATGTGTGAATTAGTGAGTGATTCATTCAGGGCTGTAATGGCCACAACATTCTTTTCAATACATCAAGAAGCATGGCAAATAAGATGAAAAAAGTGCTAAAGCAACCTAACTTAACCAACCAAATATTCTTTTTAGAAGACATAGTTGCTCCCTCGAAAGGGTAGCTTTCAGTATTGCACTGAAAGTAGACATCTCTTCGTTTAAAAGTTAATAAAAAAGTTAGTTTTCCTCAGAATCTATCAAATATTTCTCATCAGAGAAAAAAACATCTCTGTAAAAGCATCTGCAACTCTAGCTGTGTTGTTCATCATGTTCTGTACTCACATTTTACATGGCATTACTGGTGGATGTCTCTTTTTTTTTTAGCAATTATCTTTAGAATCAGAATCAGAATCAAGTTTATTGCCAAGTAGGTTTGCACTTAAAATGAAATGTTCTTGGTTTTGATAGTGCAGACAAAATAGATACAGAATACAGAATCTATAGCTATATACAACATAAACCATACAACAGATGCAATATATAGTACATAGCTATATACTATATACACAGTAGACTGTGCGTTAATGTAACGCAGGAGGTCTGGAGATGCTACGTTGGTGTAGCTTGAAGGTCCTGGACGGGGCAGGGAGAGCAGCAGTGTCAAGTGCCACGGGGGGCTCTGGGCCTTGTTGATAAGGCTGGTAGCGGATGGGAAGAATCTGTTCTAATGGTGTGAGGTTTTGGTCTGATGGACCGCAGCCTTCTACCAGATGATGATGGTATTATAAGAGGTGCCCAGGCCCCAGCTGAGATGGGGGAAGTTTCATGGGGGGTTGCAGGACTGTTCCTTTGTGCCTTTGTTTGTCGAAATGACAGAAGATATTCAGGTAGTTAGCTAAGCGTTGGTCGTTCATGGAGTCGCAGGCTCTAAGCTTGTAATTTATTTTCATTAATTTACATATTTATTATCACAACAAATTTAAACAAAAACTAGTAGGTTATTAAAACTATAGAAAGCATGATAATGGCTGCTTAAAACTTGGTGAGGAGGCACCATGTTTAATGTGATTGAAGACAGAGGCTAGGTACCACTTAGAGTCTGCATCCAGTAAACAATCACCCAGTTGCTTTGTTTCTGCAGATCCTTGTCCTCTAATTAAAAGGATGAAATATAAACTCCTCATAAAAAATGTAGGACCACTTGACATATAACAATAATCGATATTTTGTATTATTGGATCTAAGTAGAAGAAAGTTTAAAGCCTTCAAATGCAAAAAGATTAAATGAGAGTGAGACTAAAAATAAGTTTAGTAAGCAATTTATTGCAGACAACCATTAAAGGGAAACAGGGTACCCTTCTGCTGATTAAATGTTTAAGACCATAGCTGTAGAAACCCCCCCAAAAAACTCTAGCACTAATAGCACAATAATCTACTGAAACAAAATCCTTGTGAATCACCTGAAATTCATTTTTGCTTTGCTTATTGCTCTTGTGTCACAGAGGCCAGAGTGAATGTTACTTCAAGTGGTCTAGATAGCTTCCACTGTCTGGAACTGATGTCCATTTTTCTAAACTTCCCTTGCCACACAATCCCAAATCTCATTTCGATTTAGATTAGAGGAATATTCAGGATGATCTAAAAGAGAGATGTTACCTCCCTGCAAGAAATCCTTTGTCGTGTTGACATTATTTTCCAGTTTAATAACACAGTCATCACCACAGACAACAGCCTTTAGTAGTTAAGGATACCCCCTACAACATCTCCACATAGCTAGCTTACTTTTCATGTTGATGCAAAACTTGAAACTTCATTGTTCCATTGTCCTGGGAAAAAAATATTCAACTATTCATTCCAGTTAAATAAATGGAGATCCATGGAATTCATTCAGTCAGCATTTTATTTAATATTTGCAAAGAGAGTACAACACATCATACAGCCCTTATTGCATGGTAATCAGCCCTGTTCTGACTTTGCCAGAGTTTGTCTCCCTTACTTACAATGATGGAAATGGTGAAGGTTGTGTCAGTCAAAACACATCTCTACCAAAAAGCAAAAAACAAATAGAACAAGAAAGAGTCTAAATGTTATGAGAATCCGCAATAAGAATCTCAAACACTCCCTAAGGTCATGACGTGACGCTGGTGGAGGAAAATGTTTTCTGACTTGCTCCTCCAAAATACCCCAAAGTGGCTCAATAATATTTAGATCTGGTGACTGTGCAGGCCATGGAAAATGTTCAGCTTCACTTTCATGTTCATCAAACCAATCTTTCACCAGTCTTGCTGTATGTATTGGCACCTCCTCCAGGATACAATGTTTGAACCATTGGATGCACATGGTCCTCCAGAATGGTTCAGTAGTCCTTGGCAGTGACACGCCCATCTAGCAGAAGTATGGGGCCAAGGGAATGCCATGATATGGCAGTCCAAACCATCACTGATCCACCCCCATGCTTCACTCTGGGCATGCAACAGTCTGGTTGGTATGCTTCTTTGGGGCTTCTTCAGACCGTAACTCTCCCGGATGTGGGGAAAACAGTAAAGGTGGACTCATCAGAGAACAATACATGTTTCACATTGTCCACAGCCCAAGATTTGCGCTCCTTGCACCATTGAAACCGACGTTTGGCATTGGCACGAGTGACCAAAGGTTTGGCTATAGCAGCCCGGCCGTGGATATTGACCCTGTGGAGCTCCAGACGGACAGTTTTGGTGGAAACAGGAGAGTTGAGGAGCACATTTAATTCTGCTGATTTGGGCATCCGTGTTTTTCTTTTTTTTTTTTTTGATACAACCCGGGTTAGCATCCCTTTCAGACAGCTTCCTCTTGCATCCACAGTTAATCCAGTTGGATGTGGTTCATCCTTCTTGGTGGTATGCTGAGATTACCCTGGATACCGTGGCTCTTGATACATCACAAAGACTTGCTGTCTTGGTCACAGATGCGCCAGCAAGACGTGCACCAACAATTTGTTATCTTTTGCACTCAGGTATGTTACCCATAATGTTGTGTACATTGCAATATTTTGAGCAAAACTGTGGTCTTACCCTGCTAATTGGACCTTTACACTCTGCTCTTATGGGTTCAATGTGCAATTAATGAAGATTGGCAACCAGGCTGGTCCAATTTAGCCATGAAACCTCCCACACTAAAATGAGAGGTGTACATACATAAATATATGTAAAAGGGAATAATAGGAATTAGATTTTTTTTCCCACCAAACTTTGAAGAAAAAAGCTCACCATTGATGAGGCCCCCTCTATTGAACTGTGTAGAAAACTCAGATGGGGTCTTGTTGTCGTGTCAATAATGTCGGAAGCCATCAGGGCCTTTATGGCACAATATGAAACTTTCCTCGTTCATATGTTAGGGGCCCTAATGCAATCTTGCTCAGATCAAAATAAATAGGCTGACAAAGCAATTGTCATCGGCAAAAAAATATCCATCTATGAATTTTTATCATAAAAGGATAGTTTTTGCTGTGTGTATTACTATATGTGTTACTTCCTTATTTCATGGTATTTTTCACCACATGTTTCATTTCCTGTCCTAAATGACCTATAAAGTTCAGAATTAATGTAAAAAAAAGGATGTTGAAGATCCAAGGTCAATATTTTAATAAAGAGAAAAGTGATTAACTTAGATTAAATTTTTTGTTTCTTGAAATACATTAAAGTTAAGTCAATTATATGAAGGTAGAAAATCCTTTACAATACCTAGTTCTTTCTTTTTGCATCCAGCAGATACTGTAACTATGCATTGAAGCTCCCACGTAATCTGTAAAACAAATGTAGCTCAGAAAGGTCAGTGTTTCCATCACAGCATGCTCATGCTAACAAGTTAATTACACGTAGTCCCACGCACATGAACTTTAAGCCTTTATTCATAGTCAAAGGAGTACTGCTGTTAGGTGCACTGAGCTAATTATGTGATGAAAAATCTCCCGTGGCAGGGGGGTAATTTTTCAGCGCTCTTTAAAGATAGTAGAGGATATGGCAGATAACTGCTTGAAGCCTTTGCGAGTCAGCAGAGGCCGAGCTAAATGTGGCAGCAAGTGTCAGGCCAAATCAATACACGCTTACCAGATTTCCTTTGGTGCTATAATCCAGGGTGCAGTGGGCACTGACCCCGGGGAAGCCTGGACTCTCGTTTTGCCTTGCCCTGTTTTTCTTTTAAAGGAGCTACACTTATGGATATGGCACTACAGAGCATAAGCTAATTACTTAAAAAAAAGACAGAATCTAACATTTTGATAAAAAAAATGGTAAATCCAACAAAGGCTCTAAGCAAATCAGAGTTTATTTAAAGATGTTCACATAAAGTGGATCAAGCATCAGCTTAAAAGGTTCCAAATGTTTTACCAGAAGTTATGAACTCTTAATGTGAACAAAATCCTAATGTTAAACATATCCCTTGGATATACAGCTCTGGTGAACTATTTCACCTTAGTCGAAAACAGTTCTTTCTGGCATGACCTGCAATTTTCTTTGGGAGAGGGTCCCCAGTATCTTCCACCTGATTTCACTGATCCCATTAAGTTGTAATCTTCTGTTATTTGCCTTAGAATAACTAGAGATAATCCTGGCATTGCGGAAATCAGCCGTAAAATCGAAGATCTCTAATAGGATTTCACAGGGACCAGCACACACGGAACTCTCCAACAATTGAATAAGTAAAACTAATCAAGTTTCTAACCTATTCGTTCCTTTCTTGGACTTATTTGTCTCAGTTTAACATTTTGATTTGTAATTTACCAAAACATTCTCCCAAACATTCAGCACTGAACCTCCTCTTGCTCTCCAGGACTTAGAGGTTTTCCAGAGCATCACATATTCCCCTGTAAGCTGCCCTAGCTTTCTTAACCCAGCAGCGAGTCATTAAAAATGTAAAATTATCGTCTCTAAAGTGGAACATGATTCAGTCCTGGCTCAGGAGGCAGTGAAGCGTGAAGCTCGCATATGAAATGCATTTGGTCATCCCCCCCTGGCTAACAGGGAAGTAAAAGGTGCACAGAGTGTAACGGGAGCAGATTGCAGATCCTTTATTTAGAGACTTATTGTAGACATCGAGTTCGGGGAAAAAAACCCTTCCTGCTTGATTGAGGCTATTGGTGGAGGAGGTAAGCTTTGATCTCTTGGGGAGCAATAAAAACAGCCAATTTTAGATTGAAGTTGGAGATTCATACGTATGTATTTCTCTGCCGAGAGATTCAACTGACGAAAACAGCAATAAGTTGCCATACTCATTTCCTTTAACTATGTAAATTCCCTTTATATTAGATATAATAACAAATAAATCTAAAGGAGGATACCTGAAATAATTTATTTGACTCTGTTAAGTGTGCTCTTTGTTACATTAATATTTAGACACCACCATTGGGGACAATATGTGTTTGTTAAAAATCCAGAAGGTCTATAAAACACTGAGAAGGATAACTCTCTGTGGGAATTGTATGGTAAATATTTACTAAATAATCCCCAAACAATTATTTCATTAGCCTGGTAAGTGTAAATTGTAAAAGAAAACATTTTACACAAAATCTGCATTTTAATTTTCACTCAATGTGAGAGTGGAGTTTGCCAGGTAGCTAACACAGCATGACAGGTTCTGAAAGAAAGATTACAGTAATACTAAGAAAATACATTTAAGCAAAATGTTACATATCCCTTTCAAACTTTGAAGTTTAAACAATCAACAATCCTTATGGACATTATGATATGACAAAATATTTTTTTTAGATAGAGTTATAGTTGTGTGATCCCATAACCCATGATGCTTTGCAGGAATCTTGCACCTAACATCTGCATCATTATATCACTCATAATCCTATGCATTACATAAAAAAAAACTTTTTAGAGAAAATAATGATGTAAACATGTCAGAATACTGACTTTATAAAACTTTCCATGGAAAAATAGTGACACCTTTATCCTTTATAGCCTAATGTCCTCACAACATGGATTCTTATTCTAGCAATTCAACTCCACTTATGTTATGCATAAGAATTTTCAAGAGTCACAATTCTACCATAAGCAAATAATGCAGTCAAGGATGGAAAGGCTGGGAATTCATGCAAATATAATGAATTATTACTGATCATTGAAGGAGGTAACCCTGTTATATGATTCTTAAGCATTAATCCTGCTCTCAGCAGCCGGCCTCCCAGAATGCCAATGCCAGGCTCTCTAACCATTAGGGCACTTATTGACGAAGAACAAATGGATCAAACATGCAGAGTTTTGATAGTGACCTCAAATTTAGATGCTGCATTTGTCAGGGTCGGTGGATGTTGTTGTGGACCAAAATGCAGAGTAGAATAGGCAGAAATGATTATTGCAAAATTAATGAAGAAGTAAAAATGCAAAATTCATTGTCCAGAACTGATAAAACTAGAGAAACAAAATACTAGGAGACACTAGGGAGGAATAAACCTAAAGAATGATGAGGATCCAGCAATGAGTAACTGAATGGGAGGTAGAACTAATTAGCTAATAGGGAGCAGGTGTAGACCGAGTAACTAGAAGGAGCTAAGAGAAAGGAAATTACACTATGGGGCAACAGAGTATAACCAGGGAGAAAAACATTTTTTCTGAAAGGTAACTGAAAAAGAACTTAAATAAGGCTAAAGGGGAATAAAACTAATGTCTACAAAATACTGAATGACCAAGGGAAAAACTAGAACAAAAACAAAGGGACTGGAGATAACTAAAGCCATGGGAAACATTACCTCAAGATAAGAGAAAGAATAACTAAACTATACACTAGACCAATTTATAAATAATACAAAAATGTTGAAGAAACGCGATAACCAGGAAGAGCAAAATTAAGAAAATAAAAATGCTATAAATCTAGACAACACAGAATAAAACAAAGCCAACTTGAGAACCCAAAGAATAAAAACTTAAACAGAAAAAAAAAAGGTCCAAAATGTAAGATCATAACAGCATTGGTATTGATACCTTGACTGTAACAGATGAAAAAAAAAAGTCTACAACAATCCGGAATAATACAGTTTAGGAATCAGTTGAAACCTGAAGTTATGCTTTGACTGAAAGTGCAGAAATTAACTCATATATATCTATTGAAATTTACAGCATTTTACATCAATTAAACTTCAGCAAAATGCTGTTTAAATATTCCTGTGTAATGATTTTATTATGATGCCTGTTTTTCTCAAAGAGCATATTGCAGCTTGTATCAATGCTTGGGTAAATATGTGAGGATCTGTTATTTTTAATCAAAATATTCATATAAATCAACTATTATGGCCTTTTGGTTTGTTTTGTGAGGGAAAATTGTACTTCCTTATATAAAACAGGGGTACCGGAAGTGACATAACATCAGAGAGTCTGCTTAGTTTTGCAGCACTTAACACTGGATAGCAATGCTAGTTTAGACAAAGAGAAAACTGTTAAGAAATTCTACCCCAGCTTGTAGGCTGCAGTGATTGATATCAACATCGAATCAGATTATGGGTAAACATATTTTTTGAGGATAAAAAAAAAGAAAAACATAAGGGCAGAGTAGGAAATCTCATTCCATCCCAATTTAGTTTTGTGGAAAGTTGAGACGACATGGTAAAGCCAATGGCACAGTATGTTTGCGTACAATGTCAGCCTATGTACCGGTAATACTAAGGGCTTTCAAAATTTTATTGGAAAAGTAAAGCTTGCTCTACTCTAAGTTAAATAGTGTGTAAAGAAATTGTTCCTTAAAGAGGAAAGGGGTTTTAACAAAAGCATCGCTCAGTGAGTTATTTTTTTATTACCAAGATTTACAGTTCAGTTATTCACCTAAAATGCAGTCAGATCTACATGATCCACATGATGATTATTTTATTTAGGATATAATTAAATAATGTTTGTCTGAAGACTAGGACTTTCAATAAAGGAACTCTTGATGTTAAAAGTTTTTTTGTGGTATTTAACTTAACATCAACCAAGCCTGTATTATTTAATCAGGATTATTAAAAAAAACACCTTAGTGGACTTTGATTGTAGAATATTACTGATATTTGAATTAGAAGCACTGCTTTATATTGGGTCAAACATATTCTTCGTGTGAGGATTTTAAAATGACTATCAGTATAGTATATGCTGTATATTGCCTGAATTTACCAGATTGTATTATGTTAAATAAAACACAAGGTTCCTAAAATATGTTTTATCTGATTGCATGTCAAAAAGAGTCCATTTGCAACCAATGCTTTTATTTTGAAGGCATCCCGAAAAGCAACACACCTTTCTGCTCCTGTAAAGTGATCTGTTTTCTGGGTTAGACAGTTAACACAGCACAATGAAGTAATTGTACTACCTGCTGCTAACTGTACTCTCTATTTCTAAAAACTGTAAACCTGATAAGTTGATCAGCAACGATGGAAGTTAGCAGTTACTACTAGAACCTAACAGCCAGTCAGAAAACTACCTCCAACAGCTACTCCAAAGCCCCCGTGTTTTTTTTTAGAATTACTGCTTAGACTTAGACAGATTTATTTTGTCATTTTGTATACACAAGTGTAAACAAAAAGAAATTTAGTTAAGAACAGCTCAATAGACAATTTCATTTTTTTTAAAGTGCAGCTTTGAAAACAGTAAAAAAAAAATACATAAAAACAGTAATATAAACATATGACTGTATATTTACAGTTCAGTTCAGCTGCAAATGAAGGTGGAAATACTAAAGTTGGAGAAACGAGTGGAAGAAAAAGAGAGGCAGAAATAAATGGCTTGAGAGAAATCTACTTTTCTAAGAAAATATAACAGGAATATATTGGATTAGAAAATCTTTCAGAAAATAATAGAAGATAATATAAATGATGGAAAATATCTTCTAAATATATTTGGGTGATCAAAAGATCAGGAAAAATAAAGGACAAAAAAATTTACTTGAAATAAATAAGTAAAAAATAAAATACAGCATTCCAGTAAGACAACTAAACCTATACATTAATTGTTTAAATAGAAGATGAGAATAAAAGAACAAAGATAAAATAGAACAGAGTGCTTTCCTTATTAGAGACTAGATTACTCAGAAAAGCATTGTTTAAAAGTCTTTAGTGTTGGTCCATACAGTAGGGTTTACATCAGACTTTATGGTCCAGATAAAAAAAATCAAATTTTTTTGTTGCCTTTGATGTTTGGAATTATAAATCATAAACCTGCAAATGCAACTAAAAAAAAGTTTAAGCTTTGCTTAAATTGATGTCGGTAAAATCATTAATTTAAGCCAAAAAAGACAATCAGTTAGAGTGAGTTCTTGCTAGTTTTTAATTTCTAGTGTGATCATAAAAAGAATTCATCTGAAAATATAATGTGCATGATATTTAGGCTAAACAAATGGACAACATTAAATAGGTTCTCCTTCTCTCCTTTTTGCTAAAAGTTCTATTTGTAGCCTCTACAATTCCAGAACTTCCCAAAGCTCCTACTACGAAGCTTAAAAGGCACAAAACATTTCCTCCTCTTGTCATCATCAATCATAATTAGGCAACAATTTCTTCACCTTGGATCAATTTGTGCCATTGAGATCAAACAGTGGTGTTAACAGGCACCCCAGTTGCTCCAGCGTTAATCTGTATCATGTGTTATGAGCACTGATCTTTCATGCCACAAGTCAGACTCATGTGCCGTATCGGGTTTCGCCGTGGCGCTATCTCCCTGAAGCTAAAATGGAAATTGGACTTGTGTTTATCATTTGCATCGATTAATAGAAGGTTAATAGTATGTTGCACGTGAAATACTACTGCTATGCCACCTTTGTCTGTGGCACAAAAGAGCTCCTCACTGGTTTTACCCTTAAACCAGTTTTGTTATGTTTAAAGGTGCGGTACAAACTCTATATTAGAAAAAGGTATGGAAATATGCACAAAAGGGAAAATGTATTTAAAGTTTATCGAACCTGACCATAAAGTCAAGGTGCTTTAAGGGCGAGATAGTGTTCTACCTGGAAGGTGTAACCTTATAGTGTTGAGAAACAGAAAGAAACAGACGTCCTCAGATGAAAGCCTGAGAGCAAAGCATTGTTCCTTACATAATCTGTTTGTAGTTAGCAGGAGGCAGTTGTTTTTTACCCTCTTGTACTGTTGCTTAAGCACTTGTCACTTTAAACTAGAGTGATGTAAAATTTTGCTGGGTGATTGCATAGAATACTAATGCCCTCAGAGTTGTATCCTGTGGTCGTTTATCCTCAAATCAAACCCAGGGGGACAAGAGGAAGAGAGGGACTCCAGCCATGTTCCCGCCTGAGAAGGCTGGTAATGAAATCCTTCAAAAAGTTTGCTTGGCATTACAGAGCTGAAAACTTAGAACCCAGCTCAGTATAACAAAGATAAAATGTTGATCATTTTTCAAGCAACAAACCATGCTTTCTAGGTTTGAAATTATAACTGTTTTAGAAGTTTTTAAAGAGACATTATATAGTTTTCTGATACTGCCACCTGTGGTCAAAACGCAGAACTGCAGCACTCCTCTGTTTATTCTTATATTCTTAACAAGGTTTTTATGTTTTTCACTTTAATGGAGGTACCATTAGTGCCTGAGTTGAGCTGGATGCTGGTCAGTTCAAAGTATCCACAAAATCCCTCTTGAACATAGCTCTTCGATTATTTGCTGGGTTGAACCCATTCAACATGATCCCGCTTGATATCACACAGAACAGCGCGAGAAGTTCCGACAAAGTACATTCAGGAAATAGGCTGCATGCTTATAGTTGCATCGATGATGAAGTACTGATGTGCCAGTCTGCTAAAAAAAACTATGTTGTAGACATAAGGGGTGAAATAAAAAGACTATTTTAAAATTACCTTTCAGTAAAAACTTAGACAATGTCTTTCCATAAACGTAAAAAAAATATAATTGTCTATTTGTTCTCTTTAAAAGAAGACAAAAAAAATGCAATAATAATGAGTTTCATTAAAGCAACAACATGTAAATATTTTGAAAGAGGCATTGGCTTAATTTGCAAAACATTCAACTATTTTTCAGGTCACTATGGAGCACTTGGTTTGTGTAGATAGCTCTCTGCAGGATGACCTTCTTAAAAACTGGCGTATGGAAGATGAGAGATTCGATCTGTATCTGAGTAATTAATCTGACCCAGAGCGCCAGCATTCGGAGCCCTCCTTAAACATAGGTAACTATGTTAAATGTGGTTGTTAGGCAACAAAACAGATTGGCGATGTAGCTCAGTGGTAGATCGCATGCTTCCCATGTATGAGGTCCAGGGATGAATCCCTGTAATCTCCACTCAATGTTATTTGCTTGAGAGGCAGTCTATTGGTTAGGGAATAGAGCTTGGAATCCTGAGGTTGTGAGTTTGAGCCCCACTCCCACAGACTGCCAATCTGACTACCTGAGCATGACCCTTAACCTCCGATTGCTCCCTGGGGGCCCCATGATGGCAGCCCACTGCTCCCAAGGGGATGGGTTAAATGAAGAGGTAAATTTCTCCAATATGAGATAAATAAAGTTAAATAATTATTAGATAAGAAACTTACCTCATCAGGCGTCTTTATTTCTCTGATGTAGGACTTAATCTAGAGGGGTGAATGCAGCCTTGTCTTTACAAGTTAGTCCATGACTTCTCACTCTGAAGTGGTCTGCTGTTTTCAGATTCCAAAACTCCAAGGTAGACAGTTTAATTTGCCAGTTATTTCAGGGCCATTAGTTACAGGTACAAGTGGCTAATAGTTATAGCCACTTTGCCAACTTTCAAAATTTGCTTTAAAAATAACATGGCACTAATTAGAATGCAGGTTTTTGGAGCATCCTTAAAACAGTGGTTTTGTAACCACAAAAAAGGCTTAAATCTGAGGTACAAACCTTTTCTTGTAGCTTTAATCCCATAATTTTCTCTACTCGATCTTTCGAGCAATGGAAATTTAACAGTGTGTATGTGAGAGAACACTGCAGATTTCCAGTTGTACAGTATGCTGTTGGCACTTTTCTTTTTTAAGTAGCCAGTGAGAACTTCGCATCAGTTTCAGCAAAACTTTCCAGCTGTAAAATGGATTTTCACAGAAAATGCACCAGTTGCTCAGCAGAATTCCTTTTTGTAGCAGAGAAAAATAAGGCCATCACACAGCACTTGCACATTCACTCTGAGAGAGGTGGGGCAGCCATATCGCAACCCACCTGCACTCTCTGTTTTATTCACCATGACACGTGACACAACAATGCATTTAGCAGACCCTTTTTCTATAGTGACTTACAAAGTAGACAAAATGTTACAGTTATCATCAGAGATGGCAAAAGTACTCACTTTCCATACTCACTTTCCAAAAGTACAGATACTAGTGTTAAAAAATACTTTGGTAAAAGTGGAAGTACTGATTAAACTTCTTTACTCAA